>NC_092463.1:31568223-31703223 GCF_047495875.1 Pithys albifrons albifrons | reverse complement strand
GATGCACGGAGGACCCCCTACCCACCCTGGAATGACCATGTCAGCACAGAGCCCCACAATGTTAAATTCTGTAGACCCCAGTGTTGGTGGACAGGTTACGGACATTCACGCCCAGTAGTATAAGGGAACTCAAGGGAAAAACAAAACAAAAACAAACAGAAACTATTTTAAGACTTTTGAACTTTGACCAGATGTTGACACTTAATATGAAATTCCAGACAGCTGTGATTATTTTTTACTTTTTGTCATTTTTCATCAACAACAGAGGACCAACGAAACAAGAACACAAATGTGAAATCATGGGCTCACTGAAATGAATATGTCCATGTACAGATCCTCTGAAAAAAAAAAAGACTCCAAGAGTTATAACTACTGTAGTATAAACATAGGAACTAAGTTAACTTGTACATTTCTGTTGATCACTCCGTTATGTTGCCTCAAATAGTTTTAGAAGAAAAAAATCCTTGTTTTCCACACTATGTGTGTTGTTCCCAAAAGAATGACTGTTTTGGTTCAGCAGTGAAGTCACTATCCATGAAAGACCTGTTTTGGCCAGTGAGAAAAGAACTACCCCGAAGATGAAGACAAAAAGTCTTGCTGGGTCTCTCATCACTCAGAAGACTGTTCCAAGAAGGCCTTGCTATTCCCTCATTTTGTTCCTTCATAAAATGTGTCCTTTAGTTTCAAACAGATCTTAATAGTTCGTGCTTCATTAAGTCTCTCCCCATTCCTTCCCCATCTATTTTTTTTGGACTCTTCTTCAAAGAGCTTGCAGGTGAAGATTTAAAAGACAGAACAGACAGAGCAGAAGCTTCTTCCAGTAGTTCTGAGCCTTGGCTTTGGACAAAACAAAACTAAAAGTTGGGCAGCTTTCCTAAATGAAAGAAGTTACTAATGGTCTTTGCACCAAACCTAGGACTTTATAATGAACTCAAAGCTTGGGAGAAAACAAAACAAAACAAAACAAAAAACCCAAGAGAATACTGTAACAAACTTCGTACAGAGTTCGGTCTATTAATTGTTTCATGTTAGATATTCTATGTGTTTACCTCAATTGAAAAAAAAGAATGTTTTTGCTAGTATCAGATCTGCTGTGGAATTGGTATTGTATGTCCATGAATTCTTCCTTTCTCAGCACGTGTTCCTCACTAGAAGAAAATGCTGTTACCTTTAAGCTTTGTCAAAATTTACATTAAAATACTTGTATGAGGACTGTGACGTTATGTTTTAAAAAAAAAAAGTGTTAAGTCACAAAATGCGGTAATAAATATTTCATTTTTGATTTTTCCTTAGGCTTTTGTGTTTTTAATCATGTTTAGAAGAATCTGAAGTTATCATGAGAGATGTCTCAAACTCATTTCTTACCACCATTGAGAAGAAAGGTTGGAAAAATCAGAAGCAAGCTTGTCATTTCATTAATAGAATAATTGAATGAAATAACATCTGAAATTACATATTTCTGCTGATTACTGATACTAGATTTATACCAGATTAAGCAAAATTTGAAATACTGTCTTGCCAGCTTGCATTTCAGAAAGACATGTCTAAATCTGTACTCTCTGCTAATAACATAAAAGCTGACTTTGAGTGGTGAAGCCCCAGACATGAGACAACTAATCCCATGTGTGTTACATGTATGTGTGTGTGCATTCATAACCACTGCAGACCTTAAATCCAGGTCAGAGGTGAAGAATGACTTTGTTGCAGGAGTAGGTTTGGAAGTTTTAGGAGAAGAAAAGAAACTTTGAATTTAATGTTTTTTTTTTTTCCCGTGTGAGGATAATGTAATCTAGCTTTTGAGATGGTTTTACTCCTTTTCTTGTCTTCAGCTGTTTTCAGAAGAAAAAAACCGCAAAAACAGAACAACAAACCATCAGCTGATGGGGAAAACATTGATCTGACATTTTCTATGTAATGGGTAAAGTTTGGTTGTACTTAAACAAAAGCTGGTGCCATTCTGAAGCAACTAAAGGAATGTTTGAACTAGGAAGACATGAGCATTGTTAGAAACAGCAGCCTCTCACTGTCCTCAGTGAGGACAGTGAGTCAGAATGGGGCCCAAAGAGCAGGGAGAAGCTCTGCCTTTACTTCTGGGAGATGGGGAGTGAGATAGGGCTTGTAATTACCTCAACTTTCTAGGAAACAAAAGTTACTGACTTGAAGATCTGTAAAATTTTGGCCCTTCTCCTTCATCCTTGTCCTGCTTCCAATTGGCTGCGGTGATATTAAAAAATTTGAGTGACAACGTTTACCTCTGGAATGTGGAAAGAAGTTCAGCCTCATAGAACTTCTGAGCTGAGTAAATGGACCCACGCTGCTTGCGACAGAAGGGAAGATGCCAGTAGAATAGGTGAGAGGATTTTTTTAGCACTCAGGTCCTGCTTTCTGGACATCTTTTATACGGCATTCATATGAAATTTAGATGTTAATTCCTTGCATGACTTTGATACTCTCCATCCTGGTTAATATCACATCGACCCTTCAGTCATGTAAGAAGAGCACACCCTGGGTTCCTGTTTCCAAGTTCTCTGATTTTTGCGGATATGGAAAATATAAAGGCAAGATTGTTTGTGTTACCACTTTAAAGGAAGGGGTTTGAATTATTTTCTTTTTTTTTTTTTAATCAGAACTTTATTTCCTTTCAGATCTTTTCTCTACATTTTGAGGAGAAATGTCAAAAAATGTCTTCACACTGGTAGTCACTGGTAGAAGGACAGGGAAGAATTTATCCACAGTAGATTATTTGGTTTTATAATGAACTAAAACCGTGCACTGCTGTGTTGTCTGTTATTCCCTTTATCTTTTTTTCTCACCCTTTTGGGCTCTGCTTTCCATGAGATCTCTTGATGAAATCCAAGGAACAATATCGTGAAGAGATTTCTCCATCTGAGATTTACTGTTTAGCATGTAAGGTTCCGATTTTGGTATTTTTAAGAACTGCTCAGCTGTCAAAAGCAAACAAAACGGGAATAATGTTTTGACAGCGGTATAGTGTTAAAGAAAATACTCGAGTCTGAATAAAAATTGCTTATGGTGTGGGAAACGAAGGGTAACAGAAGAAACACCTTTTGTTTACATACACACATGTTTATAATCCCAAATTTCCATTTCGCCGAGCGGGTCTGGGTTGGTTGTTGTAGTCACCATAAACGAGGGATTTTTCTTCCAGATTTTGCTGCCTTTAAAGCGAAGAGAGGAGGGGAGCGCACCTCCGGCAGCGCTGCCGCCTGAGCTCTGCTCTTCGCGGCGAGCGGGCACCGCGGGGCCGAAGAGGAGATGCCGGGGGGAGCCGGGCGCTCCCCGCCTTTCACTCATAGCCGCAGAGAGAGCGAGGGAGAGAGAATTGCCCCAGACCAGGTTTGCGAGGGTTGGGGTGGCCGGGGAGGGGCCGGGGCCGCGACGGGCAGGGAAAGGGGTGCGGCGGGGACACAGGCAGGACCCGCTCTCCCGGTAGGTTTCTCCCATCCGTCCAGCGGCTCCCTATGTTTCCCGGGGAGTGAGGGTCTTCCGGCAGCGCCTTTGTGGGGACCGATCCGGAGCCACTATCACCACTATATACCCTCGATGCGTGTGCTGGGAAGAAACCCCACGAAGCCCGGAAAACGCCCGAATCTTTCCCGAGGCGCGACGGCATCCCCGCGGTGCGCGGAGGGCCAGGAGAGGGCTCCGCTGCGCGGTAGGGTGTCTGAGCCCCCCAAGTCTCCCCTACCACGTCCCTAGATTCAGCCGAGAGGAAACGGGGCCGGCTTTTTAACTCTCCTGATAGCACTAGGGAAAAATCAACCCCGCTGGCACTACGCGGAAGCGAGCTAGCTCCAGGTTGGGCAGCCAAGCCGCTGCGGGATCAACAGGACCGGGCGAGATGAGGGGAGGGTGCGGGAAAGGTTTACAGGGAGATTTTAATATTAATAGTTTTGGTGGCGGGAAAGAGACAGACAGAAAGAAGGTTGCTCCTCTGGGCAGAGTCACTGCGACAGTGATGATAGATGACCCTGCATGGCTAAACAGCTCCTCCCCTTCATCCCCACACAGTGTCAAACCTACTTTACTTGTAGCTTTAGGGAAAAAAAAAAAACAACACAAAAAAAAAAACCAAAAAACCCCACAAACCAAACCAAACCAAAAAAAAAAAAAAACCAAAACCACAAACACCCTCTCCCTATTCCTTGTATCGATTTATGGATCATTACGAATCAATTACTGCTCTCAATATTTTAGATTTTTCTTACATAAAAAGGGGTCTGCGGCCAGGCGAGAAAAAAAATTAATCTTTGCCGTCGTAAGAAATACAGAATCTTCTTGTATAGTCCTGTGACTAAAAAAATCGCTGCTAACAATTTGGATTTAACGATTTTCTAAGAGCCACATTACTGGGGGTGGTGTGACTATTGTGCGTGCGCATCTCCAAGAGAGATTTTCAAACTAGGGGGTTCCACAATGCGCGTAGAATATGTATGATGCCTTCAACCTCATTGCTTAACACTTACAGAGAAAGAAATGCTGAAAAAATACAAAAAAGCAGGGCAAACCCCATAAGACATCTCTTCCTCTCCACTACTTAATATAGTGCCATGCTAGGGCACGGAGCCGGGACCGGGCTGCGCACCCACCGTGCAAGACAGCGGAGCGGCGCCCGGCTCGGTGGCTCTGGCTCCGTACTATGGGAAGACTTCAGCAGGGACAGAAAGTGTGTGAAGTTGGATTTCTCTCGCTTTCTCTGAATTCTCTCATTTGCAGCAGTGTTTGAGGATCTCAAGGTGTTTCTATGGCTACCTTGTGTATGTGGGAGGGTCATATGTGGGGGTGCCAAAGAGAAAAGGCAGCTCTTGGGTGATCATTTATCAATGTCACCCACATAATGATTCTCTCTGCAGCCTTCTATTGATGAGGATAATTACATTAGCTCAGAGTGACTGATCAATGAAAAACCACCAAACAAAAACTTCTTTTCTATAATACCAAAAACCGATACAGAAATAAGATAGAAAGGAAGGATGGGGTTTCCCTTTCCTTTTCTTTAACAATGATTTTTGTAAGGAACAAGGGAACGTAAGAAAGTTTTATGCGACTAGTTTCCTTTTCAGAAGAGGCTACCATTTTGTGAAAATGTTCCCTTAAACCTCTTGGTATCATTCTTTGCCTAGTAAAAGCAAATAATAATTTAAAATATTAACTACTGCTTCTCCTCTGAACCCCAAACCCTTTGCTTTTACACTTATGTTTTGTGATTGGGGTTGAAGGAGGAAGGAAGAGCGCAATAGTTTGGAGCTAAGAAGAGGGAAAGGGAAGGCAGATAACTTTTCTTGCGCAATTGCAACTGTGTCTGTTTGTCAGGTTTTCTTTGTTTTTATCACTTCATAAAGTGGCTCCATTAAAGATGGAATGTGGCCTCCCTGAGATGCTGCTCTGTCGGTGAAAGCCTGCAATTAAATTACGAGTTCGTTCTTTCCAGAGTTAAAAATCAATGTTTTCTCAATTAAAGGGAATTTTAATGCCTTTATTGGGAGTTGTTAAGGACGCCATAAATTTTACTGTAATGCCTCTAAGCTCCGAAGCTCTGCCAGTGGACAGGTTGATATTCATGTTGTTTTGGGGGGAAGAGGTTGTTGCTGGTTTTGTTCTCTCTCTAAAGGACCTTCTTCAGAAAAGTCAATCATTTTGAATAACTGCAAGACAAACTGATGCAAAGGGGCGGGGGAGCGCAATCTTTTCCTTGTGCCCTCCCCTCTCCATTTCGTATTGCCATCAGCTCCTCTCGCAGTGTCAGGGAGCTCTGCCTTACCGCGCTCTCACCGGGCGCAAGAGCGGGTTTTCATCTGGTTTTGTGGAGGAACGGACAAACGCTTCAGTTTAGGATGACCTGTTTCAGCGTGGTCGCTTCTCCCCTCGGAAAGCCCCGTGGGTGTTGATCGTAGGACGCGGCGGGGCGGCGGCCGGGGCTCCCCGGCGGGGACAGCAACCTGCCCACCTGTCCGGCTGGCACCCACTCTTTAAGCAGCTCTGCCTCTAGTAAAGGAGCATGTCCAGTCCTGGTGCGGAAGCTCTACTTACATCTGCTTACAGAGATGACTACAAGTTAGCTCCCTGAATTGGAGCCGGAATAGGGCTGGCAGAGATGCTTTTGTTTTGTTTTGTTTTGTTTTCTTGCCAGAATACTGTGTCTTCATAGGCTACTGCCAAGTAAAATCCCCATCAGGAGGCTATCCTGAACACATCTACACGGGATTAATTCCTCGAGCGGCAGGAGAGATCGTCCCCGGGCAGAGAGATCAGAAATAGGCCCTATCGCCTGGTTTTGTCCGAAGCATGTTTAAATTTCCTTAAATTAGCTCCACGAAGAACCAGCGCAAACTCCTTTAGAACCAGTGCAAACTCCTTTGATTAAAGCAACTGTCAGATTCTTCGAGATTAGGAGAGAGAAAACGCAGAGTAGGATGTATTTATTATTTATACTATAGTCCGCTGTGAACAGTTGGAAGGGGAGGATTAGAGAGCGCGTTTGAAAGAGGAGACAAGAAAAAATCAGAGAGAAATGTAACCCTCTCTGTGGTTTGGACCAAGCTGCTTCATTTGTTCTCCCACCCTCCGAGTTCCCTGCTCTGCCACCCAGCTACGCTTCCCAAACCAGGACCGCCAGCTCGTCCTTCCGCTCATCGCACCGGTCAGCAGCGTCCCGCAACACTTAGTTAAGGACCCAACATCAGTAACCTGATCGCTCTGATTTTCACTAAAGTTTGTATTGTTCTGCTTGAGCCTGGTGCGTGGCATTAAACAGAGCTAGACCTTAAAACAACAGCAACAACAACAACAAGGGGGGCAACGGGGGCTGCTTTCCACTCTCAGGCTTCTGCCTGTGTTTAGAAATGCAGGGCAGGGGATTAAAACAAAGCCATAACCGGCTTCTCACAAACCAGGTTCGCTTTGGGTCCTCACGTTAGTAGGGGCGGGGGACGGGGCATCGCAGCCCGAATATTTGGCTGAGGGGGGAGCTCGGAGATAGAGAGCTTTCTTTCTTGCTTTCTTTCTTTCTTGCTTTTATTTTTTCTTGCCGCTGCGGCTTTTCAATTCGGAAACATTTTCAAATCTATGAGCCTTGAATGGACAAATACTCGCTGTTAATATGGGACATGGAAGAGTGGCAAAAAAACCTGAATGGAAACTGCGCGGTAGCTTTAGGAGAAACTAACGATGTGCTTCAGCTCTTGCCATCACAGGGAAAGGAGAGAGGGGGAAACCCCTTCTGATTAATAACTAGCGGGGTAATGTTGAGGGCTTTTTCTGCCCGATTGCCTTTTTGAATTAGAGCCGATTTCTTCACACTTCAATAGGGCCTGTCTCTTTTAAAATGACTGACAGACTTGTTTCTTCTTTTTTCTCTCCCTGAGACTTAATGATGTAAATTTTCTAATTAGTTAAATCACGTTGCTTAAAGGCCTTAATATTTACCGGGCAAGGAATGATAGCCGTGTTCGGATCTCTCGAAATAACCAGCGAATTAATATTAGACTTTTTACAGAGGGAGGGAGGGAGGGGGGAAGCGTGGAGGGAGTGATGGGCTGGGGAAATATCACGTAAAATGAGAGCTAAAGTTCAGCCCGGAGCTTCTTCCCTCCTCCCCCACGCCCCCGAACCCGCTTTTATTTTTCAATCAGCTAAGATTTAATTAGGAGCCCCCAGGCCGGACGATCTGATATTTTCTCATTAGTTTCCCATCAGTAATCTTGAGTGTTAGATTGGCTTAAAGGTTGTCAACATTTGACCAATTTTATTTAAGGCAAAGAAATCACGCGTTATAGCTCCGGGACTCGAAACCTGAAAATAAATCCTGCCCGGATCGGCAGAACTAACATGCGAAAAAAATGTTGACAATTCATCGTTGTATTTAATAAGTTGCATAATGTATAGTACGCATACACACGGAAAGCGACACGGAGACACCCGCACGGGGTGCTCAACACCCGGTAACGTGCACACCTGGCCGGAGGGGTGTGACGCTATGTGTGTGTGCGTGTGTACACGCGAGTGTGTGTGTGTGCGCACGTGTGTGTGCCTGCATGTGTGTATGCCTGCATATGTGTGTGTGTACACGTGTTTGTGTGTGTGTGTGCTTACATGCGTGTGTGTTTACACGTGTGTGTGTGCTTGGATATGTGTGTACTTGGATGTGTGCGTGTGCACACGTGTGTTTGTATGTGGGCCTGCATGTGTATGCTCGCAAGCGTGTGTGTGCCTGCATGTGTGTGCACACACGTGTGCGCGCCTCTGTCCGCGTACACGCGTGTCCGTGTGCGAGCGCGCGGCGAGGCAGCGCGAGCTCCCAGGAGCAACATCGGAGCGCCCCCTGCTGTCGGCGCGCGGCTTTTCCGCGGAGGCGCCTCCATGCGCTCTGCGCTGCGCCCTTCCCTGCGCTCCGGGGGGAAGCTGCGCCCTGCCCCGAGCCTCCCCTTCGGCCACGGGGATCGTAATATAAACTGTTTGGGAGGCTACCCTTTTCCTTTCTGTGCGAGTGCAGAGCTGCCGGTGGCGAACAGGGGCGGCCGATGGGCAGGAGGCACGTGCTTTTGTAGCCCCGCCGTTCATTCTGCGCGTCCCTGCGCGCCCTGGGCCCGAACTTGGCTACCCGCGCGGCCCCTCTGCGCTCCTGGCCTCAGGCGCGGGGATAAAAAGGCAATAAAACACTGCCAGAAGGGTGCCCCAGGGCCCCGGTAATTTCTAGGTAAGGCTAAGGCTTCATGATTATTGAAAGCTCGACAGAAGGGTAAAATCGACCGGTCTGCTGCGATTTGACCCCAGACTTTTTCCTCCGAGGGAGCAGGCTGTTCTGCGCCTGCCTCCGCCGTCCTGCGCGCACCCACGCGTGCCAACCCGCCGTGCTTGCGCCGAGCCCTCTCCCCGGCCGGGCTCCGCCAAGGGACTCTGATCCTGGCTGTCCCAGGATGGAGCTGGGGGAGCGGTCGGCCAGGAGAGCGGGGGACGGAAAGCCCAGCCCGGCGGGGCGAGCGGAGTGCCGGAGGCAGCGCTGCCTCTGCGGGGGACGCCCTGTCGGCGGGAACCGCTCCGGCCGGGCCAGCGCGGCGTGCCGGGTGGGTCGGCCACGGCACAGGAGCCACCAATACATCATACACCGCCCGCGCTTAAGGGGGCATCCTAGCCTCTTTGTGCTCCGGGGTAATACAGTTAGAAATTTACTGTTTAAAGGGTTATTTTGCCCAATTAAAAAATAATCATCGCACAAACCCATTGCTCAGACCTGCGTTTAATCTCGTTGGTTCAGGGATGTGTCTAGATAGAGTTCAGCCAAAACAATGCTTTGCAGAAGACAGTAGTTGCTCAAATTTATTTTCTTTTTAAAAATGTGCGTGAAAGGAAATGGAGGAGGGTGGAAGAGAATATTTATCAGAATACCAGAAGACACCTTTCTTGAAACAAAGGCAAAGGGTATCATCTCAGTTTCAAATCCATCAGGCAGAGACCAGAGACTAAATAACAATATTTATAGTAAGGAACTAAAAAATACAATGTGCTTGAAAAACTCCAAATGCTTACTTACAGTTGCTAGAGCTCAGCTTAATAAAAAATTAGCCTTACTGACAGTCTTGTCACCATCTTAAGTAAATTATCATAGCGATGATCTTTGGAGAAGAAAACCCACACTCCTTGCTAAAACACCTCCTATCATTAATCTTAAACCACTTGAAGATTATGATGGAAAGAATAGGATCAGTAACCATTATCATCTCAAATTGCTGTTAAAAATTCCGCTGTTTATTTTTGAAAAAAAAAAATAAAAAGGAAGCCAATGTATCTGCGAAATGCAGAAAAGGGAAGAAAGGAAAACCCAAGAAAGGCAGAACAATTGAGGCGAATCCTGTTGCAACCTCGATGATAAACACATGGAAAAAGCTGTTACTGCTATGCGGATTGATGGAATTTGGGTAGACGATAGAAAAATAAACAAAGAGATTACTCCACACCAGTTCTGTAAATGCAGCGATACACTCAAATAAAGGTAACTTTTTAAAATTATTTGTGCTTTCCTGAATATTAGGTGTTTGCCTTTATCTACATCGATCATTTGATAAAGATCAAAACTGTTAAAAACGTACTTGCACCTATCATTGTTCGTAGATTAAGAAAAAATCATTTCCACACTTTCTTGCTCGTATTTTTGTATGCATTGCATGTTTTCCAGTAATCGTCAGAAAAAAGTCTACAGTATAATTTTATGTGGATCCGATATGCTCGAGACATTAGCTCAGAGTGAAACCTTTTCAGAAGCGACCTGTGATTTTTATTGTGGTCTCTTCTGTTAGAATATCATTCCTCTTTGAAATAAATGACCCCTCTTTTACAGATGAAAAATATTATTTTCCCCCTCGTTAAACTACTTCCAGGATTTGGCAGAGAAGGAAGAATCTGCTGATTTAGGAACACTTGACCTGCATGTTATCAACGGATCTTTACACCTTCAAAGGATCCACAAATCTATGTGAGCTGGGTACACGTCTGAATACAATCAAACATAGGTTTTTGAAGTTATTCTTCCAAAATGTAGAAGTTTACACGAAGCCTTTAAAGAGCACAATGGTCCCCAGCCGGCCCTGCCTCGAAGTCAGAGGAAAGGGTATCATTAAATCAGGTCGTTGCGAATGAAAATAAACCAAACAATTATTTTCGTCTAGCAGAGCTGCTCCTTCCGTTGTTTCCGCGATGATTCACACCACCAGCGGTATACCAGAGGCAGAAGCGGGCGGGCTGCTCTTCTCTCTCCAACGGGGGTGACAGGGGATTTGCTCCCCGGAGCAGCTCGGCAGCGGCGCGGGGCGCTGCGCGGCGCAGTGAGGGGCGCGCAGGTAGGTGCGGCGGGAGCGGGAGCTGCAGCACCGCTGCCAGCTCCCCCATCGCGGCCCCGCAGTGACCCCAGCCCGGGGCTGCGGAGAGGTGAGAGGTGACGCTGAGAGCCAGCGCAGACCTGGCCCTTTTAAAGCCACAGCTAATCAGTCCTTTGCTAAATTAAAATATAGGAACCAGAGGGGAAGCAATTTCGATGTAAAAAATTACCGTGCGCGCTCCCAGAACGAAATAGTATTGAAATGAGGACGGTGCTCTCTGCGACAGAGAGATTTGTCACCCAGGAGCAGTTGGGCTAAGATAAACTATAAAATTATACATTCACTATATAGATCAGATAGATCTGCACGTAGGGGAGGTTACGTATCCCACGCTCACACAGCAATAAAATAAGGATACCGAGTTGTTAAAAAACTTCAGCCCCATAAACTATACAGCGGGGTGATGGTTATAGGGCAGCAGGCACTGGGTGGTTAATTGCCCACCTAGCTAAAGGCTCGGAGATTCATTAGAATGTGGGAAGAAATTAAGGCAGAAAAAAAGTGATACATTTTCCTGTCAATTCATCTGTCTTCGATTTCAATTTATTCTTTAACCTCTGTAAGAAATAAGAACTAACTGTGGCAGAGGGGTGTGTGTATGTATGTGTCTGCATATGCACCATAGACATAGAGTACATACATCTGGGTGTGTGATGTAAAAGTGTGCGTAATCTGAGCACATGAATAGGCTCACAAACAGTGGAAAATCGCGACAGTATCATTTTTCCTCTTTAATTAGGAAATATTCCTTGATTGTCTTGGCACCCATTACTTTTTAATAACTCCACAGAACCAGGAGAATAAGAATAAATGTCTGCTACAAATCTATCTGCTATAAAGCAATTATTTTACTAGGATAATATGCAATTGCAAGTACAACACCGTAACGGCCATGAATGAGATACGAAGGGAAAAAATAATCACTACTGGAGTGATGATAATACTTGACAATACATACACTTCAATGGGTTCTAGTAAGAAATACCTAACCTTGGTAATGTAGCTCTGTGACAGCTAGACTGAAAAGAAACTTTCCCTTTTCATGTGTTTCAGGCAGCAAAATGCTGGTTTTAGAAGACTGCGAGCCAGTTTCCTCCACACAACTATAATTAATTTACGTGCAGAGATCAAAGTTCCGAGGGCGAAGGAAATGATTGATTCCGCCAGAAAACGCTTCCCTGGCGCAGCCATGGGCAGCCGCCACCCACGGCAGGTAAGCTGCTGTGTGAAACTATTTTTAACTGAACAAAAGCCTAAGCAAACATCTGACGTCAGGGAGCAGCGGCCCAGGAGGGGGAACTGGCAGCGGTGCGTGGTGCAGGGCTGCCCGCCCCTCTGCCCGCCCGTGGCCCGGCACCCACTGGCAGCAGTGCGGCGGTGCCCGGCGGCCCTATCCTCCGCCGCGCCTGCCCCCGCTCCCGGCGGAGCGCGGCCGCCTCGGGGAGCGGGCTGTCATCCACTGGGACTGGGCTGAGATCGGGGGTGGCCGAGAGGTGACAAAGAGCAGGCACGGCGTCTACCGGCGAAGGCCAGTGGCACCGCTCCTGCTGACTGTGGTCTGCAACTTTTGCGTGTGGTTTTAAAAACCCAAGGCTGCTTTTATCCCCGGGGAGTTTACTGTGTTTACCTGCAAGGCACCCAAAGGCTTCAAGCACTCGGCGGGCGAGCACTGCTCCCGGCAAGCTGGGCGCGCTGGCCGTGCTGGAGAAGCGCATCCGCGGGCTCGGGGCGACGCCCCCAGCCTCCCGCATCGCCGCGGCCCGAACTTCGACTCTGATGCGAGCGTAAATAAACATGAGAAACGCTGTGAAGTTCAGCGGCCAAGAGAAACGCTGGGCTGGCTCTGCCATCAGCGCTGCACCCCGGGGTGGCGGCAGGAGCGGCCGGTCGCAGCTCGCTACTCAACTGCCCCTGGCGCAGGGGGGGGTTCTCTTCCCGGGAACCTCTCGCTCCCCTGGGGCCGGTGGGGCGAGCTCTGACCTTCACCTCTCTCTAGTGACCGTCAGCTTGAGGAACCCGCTGACGGCCCCCCATTTCCCCCGATCTGAAACGCTCATCCTTCGCTTTTCCCTCCCTCGCCCCCTCCAAGCATCCCCGGCCGGGACACCGGGCGGCCTGGCCGGGGATGTCCCGCTCCTCTCCGGCCGGTGCTTGGGCTCAGTTCTTCCTTACAAGGGCGGCCGCGGCCGGGCCGGGGGCAGGCGGAGGAGGAAGGGGAGGGGGGCGGTCACCGGGACGAGGAAACCTTTTCCGGAGGGGACGGCAGGCAGTTGCAGGGAGTCACTGCACGCACAAAACGCTGCAACCCCGGGGCGACCTGTCAGCTCCGCCGGTCCTCGACTCCCCGCCTCGCCTCTCGCCAGAGTCAACACAGAGCTGCGATCCATTTGGGCGATTTAGTTAAAATAAATAAACCCTCGAAGATTCACTAGCGAACGATGCATCATCGACCCGGAGGTTTATTAAGAGGCTCGTTACTGCCGCTGCTGCAGTGCCTGCTCCGCCGGGGGAGAGGTGCGAATGGTGGTGCTGGGGGAATGATGTGTCAGCCAGGGTCGCCCCCGATCCCCCATACAAGCCCCTCGCCAGGAATCCGGCCCCCGCTCCGGGCAATCGCCCTGTGCTCACCCATCCAACCCGCAAGGTGAAAGCGGCCCACCCGACGGCTGCTGCAAAGCGCTGTTACTCATTTTCCTGTATATTTGAGGGAGGGAGGAGGGGGGAGGGAGACATTGTTGTCAGTGGTGATTGTTAACAACAACAACAACAACAACAATAACAATAATAATAATAATCGTTACAGCTGGGTGCTGTCTGAATATGTCAATTACTATTATTGCCAATCACGATCAGAAATAATTATTCTGAAAGCAGGAAGGGTTCAGCTGCCAAGGTGTTTTGAATAATCCCTACAAAATGAACAGTAAAGTTAGGTTCATACACAGGGATGACTGCAAACTTTCAGTTGCAGCAGTCTCTAAAGGAGATCTTACCATGGGTGACCTGCTTTACTTGTGAATCTTCAATTTCTCATCTCTTACAGGTCCAGTGCTGTGCTGTTCTGTTCCCCCCAACCCTTCACAGTGGCCCTCCCACAGTGCCCATCCAGGTTCCCTCCATCAAGTTCCCTGAACACAGCGGTGGCCAAACACCTTCTCAAGGCAATCATGCACAGTGCTCATGTTCCTCCATCTTCAAAAAATGAAGCAAACAGATTACAAGGGATAACATGGTGCCAGACTGAAACTCCACTTACTGTATTTCTGTGCAACTCTATGCAGGCCCTCTTATTTCAGCTGTTTGAAATGATGTGTCACTAGGATGAGGTCACAGGTGACTGGCAAGTTCAACCTACTTAGCTCAATTATCCAAGTTTCATTTCCAAATTGTGTTCAATTTGATCTTTCTGCTTCCCTCCAAATTATCTTAGAGGAAAAATAATCAAATGAAAGTAGACAATTTAAGCCAAATCCTGTATACCATTATTTATATGCAAAATAATTTTTGTGATATATACTCCCCTTAATGACTATGGGATGCCAGATCTTTCCAAACAAATCTACAAATCTAGCCATCAAATTACTTCAAAGGCAGGCCTATTAGGGACAAAAATAATTATGAACTTTCAGAAGCTTTGTAAAAAAATAAGTTTCTGAATGTTGTCTCTTTAAATTTTTCTTAAGTTTGTTTTTAATTTAAGCCTGGAGGCATAGCAGAGAGATATGCAGAGTCTAATAAAGAGTTTGGAAAATAATGTGCTGTAATCCAGTGTCAAGCTATTTCTCCATAAAATATGGATAAGGAATCAATTCATAAGTGCAAAGATCTACTAAGACTGAATTTTAACAAACATTTCACATGATCATTCTTATATGCATTATTAAGGAGATAACAAAAGTGCTTCAAATCAAGCCCTATACAGTCACATCTGGAAATGCTCTTTTCTGTCTAATTTTCTTTCTTTTCCCTCAAAGAAAAAAAAATGTTAGAAGAAAAACTTCTCTGTCCCCTTGTATATTAATTATTGCCATCAGCTTTTAATCAGCAACATGTATAGTTAGATTTACAGAATCCATTCCATGTTTCCCCTTTAGAGAACTGTAAAATGAAGATAGTATCATTATTCATTTATAGAATCTGATGTTAAAACCCAAACCACACACAAATAGCATATACATTGCTTTATGCATATAGACAGGCATGTAGATACATAGACACAACACACTATCACATGGAAACAAGTTATGACCCTATGATGGAAAACATACTAAAAAGTATCGGTGCATTTCACCAGATTCTGAGTCAGACATCATCAGATAAGAAGTGATCTAGGGAAAACTAAAATCAGATACAGCTGATTTCTGAAGGCACTTGAAGTATAGCAAGCTTTGCTGTATCATGCTGAAGCACTGTCAGTTTTAAAGAAAGCTCTTCAGACTTTTTAGTCAAATAAAGGATTATCATGGAGGAAAGAAGGGTTTATAAACACCCACGAGGTTGAAAAGAGTTGATACAAGTTTGGGTTTGGTTTTTTTGCTAATGTATAATTTAGCAAATTTACATTCTGAAGACAAAAATAAAATATGTAGCTAAGATCTATTACTAGTATTTTTATTTTTAAAGATAAATATTATATTTTTCCTTTGAATGGAAAGTCGAGCAAAGTGTTTTCCAAACAGAATGGTAAAAACTATTTAAAAGAAAAACCATAAGCAATGTTTTCTTAAAAAATACTCTGGAGTTTTCTGAACAACTCTGATGCACTCACATTATTACCACAACTATTTTCTTTTTACTATTTTAAGTGGGCATTCAAGGCAAATTGATGCTTTAGGGATATCCTGTCTCAATTTGTATCACACTATTCTCTGTAAGGACATAATTTGAAAAAAAAATACCAAAAAGAAATGATAACACTGACAACAATTTACTTAAATTCACAAACCTTGAAATTGATGCATCTCCTATCAATCATAGTCAGAAGCCACAGTAAAACACATCCAACATTTGTATATCAAAACTAGAACTGAAAAAAACCCCAGTTTTATTCAATTTAAATGTCCTTCAACATGTTGTAATTTTATACACTGAAATTACTGGGGGATTTTTACTATGGGTTGGCTTTCTTCTATCAAACATATGCAAGACAGTAACCTTGCAAAATTAAAGTGCATGCCATTATACTGCACAGATGTTTATTCTCACCCAGTTACTGACAATGAAATACTTATTAAATAATAATAAGGCGATATTGACTTCTCTATTCTGTCAATATGACGATCTGTTGATCTGTGAGGTTAATATTGATGAGGCAGAGTGAGGTAAACGTTTCATCAGGAAGACAAATAAATCCCAGTACTGGCATAAAAAATAAAACCTCCAACTTTGTACATAAACAGAAGCTAATCCTTTTTTGTATTTATTTGGTGTATGAGCACCAGTTCAACCTATCAGCATGTGCAAGCTAATGCTGAAGTAAGTCCTTGGTATTACTTTCAGGAAACATATTTCAAAAATGTCTCTCATAGGTATTTAAAACTAAGCTCAAATGATGCCAGGCACTTATGATCTTTAGTCATGCTGCATGTTCTGTTGTGAATAGCACCTTTCCTTTAAGTATTACTATAGGGCTCTATGTACAACCTCAATATTACTCACATTAAGGAGATTGCTGTTTGAGCCAGAGGTATCAGAGAAATGACTTTTTTTTTTAATAGGATGAGCTTGCTGTCAAAATATTATTTTTATTTGTTGTTTCGTCAAAACCTTTCTGAAAGTTCCCTCTCTTTACCCTCTGCCACGTACCACAATATTGTACACATTTTGAACAATACAAAGAGCCATTTAACTTGATGGGTCTGGCAGAAGGAGCTACTTTCTTATTCATTATTATCTTTAAATTTTCATTCATTCTTTAGAAAGGAAGCTTAGAGCTGTTTTTTTTTTTTTTTAAGAATATTCCATCAGTCAAGTAGGTCTCATACTTTGACAGCATTATTTCAGTATGTTATTTTTAATGTATGGAATCCATGTAACTTGCTTCTGGGCTTTTGAATGGAAATTAAAAAGATGTGACTAAATACGCAAGACAATAAGAGGCTGTATGTTTTTGATACTGGTGCCAAAAATGCACTTGTCAATTTTCCCCTTTTGATTATTAATTAAGGCCTCAATCCTGCAATTAGATTTGCAGGAGCAAAACACAGGCGTGAAGCAACTCTGCCTGTCTCTTTGCCAAAGAAGACAACTCTGCCTTGTCAACAGTGTGACTGTTGACAAGGGAAGAGCTCAATCACAGAGAGCTTACTGTAAGACATCAACGTAGAATTCAAAGCATTACTTCAGCTGCCCCTGCCAGAGACCACAGCCTGGTTTCTGGGGCAGAAGAGCCATTTTCACAGCCTCCTCCTTCTCACCTGTCTGTAGCAGAATTGCTGTGCCTCAGCAGGGAAAGTTGGGCAAGCACTTGGCACTTTCTCTGTGTTATGGTGACATCTTGTTGGTGGGACAGTGCAGGAAAAATCACATTATTGCTATTTGTGCTGCTCCTGCTCTGAAGGTGCGAGGCCAACCATCTGCTGCTCCTTCCAGGGATCACATAAGGGTCTAATACCTTTTATTTTGTTGTTGGTAAAATGTGATGACTTTTGTCTGAGAAAGGTAACAAAACCACTTCTTTTTTGACCTCATGCTTGTTTGTTCCTGTTCCTAGAGTGTTCTCAGCAGAACGTTGTTGCTGCTTTTTTTGTTGTTTTGTTTTGTTTTTTTTTTCACCTCAGGCCGTGATGCTGTTTGAAGACTTCTGCCTCTGCAAATTCCTGCATTCATCCAAATCTCTGTTAAAGGGCATTGGGGTTTTTGTGTTTGTGATCTGCTATGCTGTCTGCTTTGGGCTATTTTTTAAGACATTTTTATCCTAAGTACCTTGAGAATCTTTATCCTACAATTATCTGAAGTATTTCCCAATTTCTGTGTAATGGTAGTCAGATGGCAGAGCACCTGGGAACAGTGCTTTGGTTCCTGGGTACCTTGTTTTCTACCATGTGGTTGGATGGTCTTAAAAAAAATTCCTTCTAAGCCACATGCCAAGTAATTTTGGTCATAAAATCACCAGAATAAGAAACTTTTCAAGTTTTAACTCACACTGAGATTTTCTGAAAGTTTGCTAACATTAAAACCCCCCCAAACGTTTAGGCAATTTAGAGGCACAGATTTTACTAGTCTCAAGACTCTGGGACATAGTTC
Source organism: Pithys albifrons albifrons (assembly GCF_047495875.1). Taxonomy (NCBI): domain Eukaryota; kingdom Metazoa; phylum Chordata; class Aves; order Passeriformes; family Thamnophilidae; genus Pithys; species Pithys albifrons. The sequence goes on along the minus strand of NC_092463.1, from coordinate 31,685,086 downwards.
CACATGTACAGGTATAACAATTAGATTAGGGTCTTGTACCCAAGAATATATTTGTATGTATTTGTCTGAAACAACTTAGTTTAGCAGATCTTGGATATGTGAAAGGATCCAGCAAATCAGTTGAATACTTTTAATAATAACTATATTTGAGAAATAGTATTGTATAGCACTATTTCAGTGTCTGCCTTTGCAAGTGCAAGATGTAGTTTCTGTAAAATTCTCCTTAATATTTAGAGTTCATTGCGGTTTCAAGGCTGGAGATTCTGTATCCATGCTTCTTATGTGGTAATAAGGATACTGAAGGAACCACTGTTCTGTTAGTGAATTAAGCTGAATAAGAGAAGAAATCTGTACTGACTGGGGCTCCTATCTAGTCACACGCTTTGCAACACAGATTGCAAAAGAAGGAACAGACAGCAAACTCTGTAAAATGAGCACAGATAATTCCCATGCTGTAAAATCCCTCCTGTCTTAAGAACACTAGCAAAGAAAAGGTTACAAGAGAGGGAGTAATAAAAATATATAAAAAAACCCCAAATAGAGATAGGTTTCTTTGCAAATAGAGAAGCCACTTTCTAATATGGTGGCCTTATATATAAGTACATTTGTCTTCCAGACCTTCTGCTGTTGATTAGAATTCTGAAGCCACTGGAGGGGTTACAGTTTTGTTGAGTTTCTGGATCTCGATTGTTCAGTCAAGGGGTCATTCTTTCTGGTAATAAGGTAGCTAGTGACCCCTGGGAGAGAAGGAAAACAATTGACTCTTGAAAGCAGAAACATATACTGAAGTCTAGAGTAGATTTCTGGCAGTGGACCAGGTCTTTTCTCACAGCATTTGTCATTGTAGCAATGAAAAAAGTGTGGGAGTTTTATAGGCAGCCAAAAAAGGAAAACAGGGCACAACAACAACAACAAAAGAGCTAGATGTAATTTATTTTGGAATTATATTTCAGAGCAGGTTGCTTTTTGTTTGTCACACTGTTGGTTCACTTGTTAAAGATGTGGATCCCATTGCATTGAAATATGTTGCTTATTTTAAAGCAAATGATTATCAAATGACGACACTTCAAAACATTTTTTGCTTTAATTTGAAGTGAAGTTATTTGAGTTTGAAACATATGTCTTTGCTAAATGCAGAATATTTTCTTGCCCAAACCAGAAAACTGCTTGCAACCATTGTTGATTCTGAATGTCACTGACAATAATTCATAGCAGTAATTCTTTATAGAGGTCAGTAGCGAAGTTTTGCTTATTACCAGTAGGAACTACTACGACTACTACTACTACTACTACTACTACTACTACTACTACTACTACTAGTACTAGTAGTAGTATTAGAATTATTATCAAATACTCAATTGGAATAAATAAGGTATTGCATTTGCTTGGCTCTGGGAGTATTATTTCACTTTGTACAACTGGACAAATCTCACTTCTGAAAAAATAATTTAAGCTGAGATTTGCATGTAAGCATTTTCCATATCTTTCAAAACTGGCTTCACTGTTTCACAGACAATATTCCCAGGCTGTTTTTCTTTGTTGTAGTGTAAGCATGCATAAACTGCATGCATACATGTAGTACCACGTACCCCCACATGAACACATGACTGGCACAAATGATTTATAGTACCTTTGTAAAATTTTAAAGTGGATTTCACATTTATTACAAGCCCCAGCATTGCAGCTGATATACATGCATTCATCCAATTGCTTAGCTAAAGTACCTAAAGTGGCACTGGAGCAGTTTGAGACTTCTGTTTTCACTGGAGAAAGACAGGCACACCCAGAAACACATTGCTCTGCAGGTACTTGCCTTTCTTCACTGGATATAGAGCAAATCTAGAGCAAATATACTTCTAAGTTAGAATAAATGACTGAAAGGCACTGCAAGGAATCCTTGCTAAAACATGCAAAGTGCCACATCTTCTGCTATTGTCTGTACATTCTGGGCTGAAAATGATCTTTCAATTTAGAATCTAAACCATCTCATATAGATAATCATGTGCAAAGTTTTATACAGAAGAAAACTGAACAAAGCTTGGGATTGATATTTTTTAATTTCATTTCTTTGAAAATCAGACATCTAGTCATCTTCTCTTACTCCATACTCTACTCATTTAGCTGATTTGTCTTAGAATTACATTAAATAAGCTGAGGGATGAGGATCCTGAGACAAATGTATGGTAGGTGAGATATGATGGTAGGGGTGCATTAATTACAGGACATATTCAGATGCCTAAATTAGAAAACATGACCTTTGGATTAGGATTTTAGGTGCTTGGGATACCTTTGAGACAGATAAAGCAAAGTGAAGTGAAATGAAAATTTTGCTAAGGGATTTGTGTGACAACATGCAGAGAAGGAGGCATTTGCAGATTTAGAGTAAAAAAAAACCAGTTGTACAGTTGCCTGGTAAAATCCTGACAACCCCCTGCCTTGTTGCATTATGTAGAATGGGAAGAACAAAGAACATCTTGAAGAAGCCCTTATCTCACACCACATAGAGTACTATTCAACAGACTGTGAAAGAAAGGTGTTACTCCTTAAGTAGTATTAGAGAGAGTGGCTACAAAACTTACTTTTCCTCGTGACCCTATTTGGCCACAGGAAAATTATTAATAGATATTTTTCAACTTCTCTATCTCTCCTTCTCTGCATTCTAGGTTTGTATATATATTTTTCAATATCCAACAGAGTATCAGATTTAATTTGTTTATCTCTTTCTCTGTACAGCTCATGGAAAATAATTTTCATACAACTATGTTGTCTCATGTTGTATTCCATCAAAAAGCAAATTTTAAGAACTCTGGTGTGATTAAAATAATTAATCTTAATTTTTTCTGAAGACCTTTCCTCTGTTACTTTTTTAGTTAAGACCAATTGTAATGTGTGATGTTATATTCCTTGTAATGGTGAACTTCTGTCCCAATCTGATTATTTTAACTGGGATTTGTACATATTTATAATTATATTTATATTTTAGCATCTTAGAATGCACCATTTTTTTAAAGAATAGGAATGTTACTTTCAGATCTTTTAATTTAGAGCATCAGTTGTTGAAGGAGCTGCAAATTTATTTACTCAAGAACTAAAATTCTCAGCAGGTAATATTATAAACAGTATCTTTCTGTCCAGAACAACAGTAACAGAAAACAAAAATCAAATGTTAATATTAGTCATAAGATAAACTAACTGGTGACATGCTCTATTGTGAGCCAAAGCTCTGTCACATTGTCAAGAGGAATTAGTTCTTAAGCAAGATATTTATAGCAACATAAGACTGGAAGGCATCACCAGGGTCACAGAATCATAAGAGAAGAGAATTTGTTAAATAACATTCCCTCATGATCCTATGAAAATTTTCTCCATAGTTTCTCTGAAACTCCCTGCTGGTCCATTTTTACTGTAAAGCTGGCATTCAGGTTTTCCTGACCAGAGGATCAAGATTTACTGACCAGACATTGAAGCAATTTAATACCTCTGGGTGCATCAGTTCACCCTGACCTACATCGTAGTACTGTGTAACTGTCTGAGCAAAGAAGGGTGAATGCTCATTTTTCTTTTCTGAAAATCAAGAAATGCACCAGAGAGAATAAAAATCCTTTATGTATATTGCAACTAATCAAGAAATGCTTTGCAGTTGGATAAATACAGCATAACTTCAGCACAAAGACCTATTCAATAGATACAGTTTAGGAACAGAGAGCAAGGGCTGCTCTGCTGTTCTTATCTCTTATAGTGAGGCTTCCAAGATTTTCAAGCAGCTGGCGTCCAGATAATTTAGAGATTTGTGGGCAGAATTGCATACAGAAGTGAGAAGGAATCTATTGCATAGGCCTGAGCAACTGAGGTCTGTGGTGATTCGTTCCACGCACAAGGCAGACAGATGTTTTCAGCAGGATCTGCAGCTTTTGGGTGGACTTACTGGGCCAGTATCCTTCCTCCTGCAAATCTGTTAAAGTGAGTGGAATTACACAAGGGATGAACTTGGCTCTGTAGGTATGGTAGAAACCATTTCCAATACTGACATGTGGATATTAGCACTTCTTTATGCAGGGATTACAGACAGGCTTTAGAAACGTTTACAAGGTGGGAAGAACAATGAAAAAACATGTACAATTATTTCATCTTGATTCAAATTTGGAAGAGCATGTGGATTACTGTCTTTCCTGTTGGTCATGTCTGCCAGAACCTTTCTTCTAAATCTCAACCTTATAGCCCTCCTACACTAAGGAATTTGGGCTCTGTCCAGTGGAGGTCTGGGAAGAACATCCTCCACACTCCCACATGATTCTCATCTTGGGGACTAAGGATAATGCTGCTGAAAAGTCCATGTGAACCAAGTAAAAATTTAGGAAGAGTTGTTATGAAATAGGGATGTGCCAAATCCTCCCTTTGTCCATTTATACAGTGATCATTGCCCTGAGGGTAGGAACCAGAGCCCTCAGTTCTTTCCTGGCTATAAAGGATGTCAAGTGTACCCTACCGGCAGAAGAACTGTAAGGAAACCAAGCCATTTTCTTTTGTTAGCCCCTATGCCTATATCCAGGGAGATAATACATCTCTACAGTTCATTCAAAATAAAATAATAAACTGATCCCAGCACTATATTTTTATACCCAGTGGGCCAGCTGCCTTTCAAGGCTGCAGAATCTGAAGTGCAAGAGTGGAGTTACACAGCTAGTCAAACCAATATCTTTCTTTCATGGATGCTACAGCATGAACAACCCATCCACAGGACACAACAGCTAGAGGAGCTGACCACACCATAAGCGTGCTCTGTAGGTTGAACACTTGATTGCTTTCTCCATCATGGGTTCTCTGCATTCCAGAAGGTTGTTGTAGTGGCTAGGGGGTGTTATCTAAACTTATTTTACAGTGTCTATCTTTCTAAATGGGGGACTATAGTAATTTCTGAATTATGATGTCATATATCCAGGAATAGGATGTGGGAAGCTCCCAGCTTTTAATTATACAGAGGTACAGTGTCAGTCCTCAATCAAAAGTGACTTCAGCTTTGACACAAAGATGCAAACTGTTTCACTTCACATCACAGTAGCATTTAGCCAGATGCTCTTAGAATTTTGTCCCAGTTAGTCTCGGTGTGTGAGGAATAGAAAACATTTGGATATATAGGAAAAAATGCAAACTTCTAGTGTCATCAGTATTCATATCTTTGTGCTGCTACTTGAGTTAATGATTTTCTACTGATACAGATACAGATGTTTGGAAGAGATTGGTAAGTGCTTGGTATTAATATTGGAATTTAAATATCAAAATTGAAACCAGTATGAAAGTGCTCAATTTAATTCTCTGTAAGCCTCAATGTATTACAGAAGTGGGTAACAACAGGTGATATTTCTGAAGAGCGCCAAAGAGCCGGTGGTCAGAGTGATTGTCTGTGAGTTAGGGCTCAGAGGTTTTATGTTTCATTTTGCCACAGACACCTGAAAAGGTTGGCTACATCATTAGCCTATTTTTACACAAATCCTTCCTTAAGTGATACTAGTCACTACAGGTTCCTTCCTGAAACTTAATTCATTAATGTTCAGTGAGACAGTCAGACAAAATGTATTAGGTATGTGAAAACTGTGTACTGATTCTGCAGGAAAAGCAAACTCCTGCATTTTACACACTATTTTGATTCTGAAAAAAACCCCCTAAGGCCATCTCAGAGATGAGCACACCTAGGTTTATTTATATTTATATGCAGACATCTATGTAAAGATAAGGACACAGGAAGCAACAGCCAAAAGTATGATTATGCAAATCATCCCTATTAAGAGTCAGAGAGACGAGAAAGGATAGAATGGAGCTTAATAGTACAAAAATGCTAACTCATGACTTTTATTTCCTTCCAAAATAATATACCAGTGCAAAACTTCTTCATTGCAATTCAGCCAAGGTTACTTAGACCCTCTGTGATGTGCTGAGCAAGATCGACTTGTGCAAGTCAACATGCTTGAGGCGGCTTTACTTTATGTATACAATATGTAAAAAATGAATGCAAGTAACAGCTTTGGGAAGTGCTTGTGGACCACAGGAAGAACTGAAAAATGCTGCAGTGCCTTTAAGATGGTAGAACATGGAGCTTATTCAGATAACTCCCTTTTTATTTTCTTTGTCCCTGCTTCCCTAAGTTCCCTATGATCTTTTCCACTTCTTGCCTGGTGTAGGCCTCTTCCTTAAAATAGAAAGTTTTGGAAGACACTAAAAATTCTGAAGATGAACTTCATTAATCTAATTTTAAATAAGTAAACCTTTGAGATGTACACGGTGCAACGTAGGAGAAGGGCAATCCTACAATCAGTGGAAGAGGTTTTACTGGCAATGGATTTATAGTTACAAGGACTATCTTGAACCAACTCCCCCTAAAGAAGATCAATGCACTGTGACAGTTTAAGGGATTCTAATGGACATTTAATGAATGTTTTTTGCATTTTGTCCTGTTTGGTAACGGTTATCCAAACAGTGTTCTAGTTGTTTGTTTTTCCTTTAGAGATCCTACCAAGTTTTTGTTCCCCTGACCCCTCAGGGCTGCTTTCCCACCTCTGTCAGAGCCTCAAACTCTGATTGGCTGTTGGACACGATCCCCTATTGGTCAGTTGTTGAATCCCTGCACCAGTTATTGGTGTGTTTTTCAATCCCGTTCCCCACCAATGGGCATTCAGGTACCACCCATATTTCCAGAGAATTCCATCCTAACCCTGTAAAAGGAGTTGTTTCACCTTAATAAAGTGCTTCTGTTTCACTGCTTCTTGGAGTCCTGTCATCTTTCTGGGAGTGACACTGGGAATGGGAGCCGGAATCACCATTCCAACGGCCACCAGTGCAAGTAGCAGCAAAAATGTAAAATACACTTTACACTTAAAAAGCAACAGAAATTGGAACCCAGAAGAGAAACACACCTTTCAGATGGCAGCAGTGGCACCCTAGAATTTCCCTGTGAACATATTTTTACATTTTCATAGCCCTTTGTTCTATTTCATAGTCTCAAATTCTACAGCTCCTTTCTTGGAGATAGTTTATATCCATTTTCAAGCAGCTTGTAGGGACCATAGAATTTTGTTCAGCTTGATATGAAAAACCTATATAGCATCTCTTCTTTTCTATTGTTGTTTTTTTTACCTCCAGATGTTCAACTGCCTATGGGAGTACTCAGGAAAACATAGTTATGCTGTATTCCAATACTGAATCAGTTTAATTGAAGAAATATCATGAGATGTGTACAGTAAGGGAATTTTAAATTAACTCCCTAGCATATTCCATGGTCAAAACCAATAGCTTTCCTTTCTAATCTGATATAATACAGTGCTCCTAAATGATTCTTACTAAAAAACCTGTGAACTTAATATGCATACCAGGGTATTGCAGGGAGCAAGGTGCATATCACAGAGTATGCAATACAAAAGAGAGAACAGCAGACTGCACTGTCACCCGCTGAAGCCTGACCCCACTCATTCTGTTCTTTCAGAAGTGGTTTAGTTCTCATGCCATGGAAACGTGCACTAGCAAGACCAGTCTGATCTTATGCAGTAACTTGTCATGCCTGATCGATGCTTAGGACTAGCTGGAGTTACACGGCAGTAAAAGCTCTTCTGTGCTAAGCACACTTATGCACATATAGACACAGTGGAATCTTATTGCAAAGATTCTGGAGCTACTGCGACTGCCCGTGTTCTGCTTACATAGCAAAGTACTATACTGATAAATACCCAGATAGGACAGGTATAAATTTGATGGATGAAGTACTATTTTCTCTAATAATTTAGATTGAAATGTTAAAGTTTGCTCTGCATTTATCATGCTATTCTAAGCTGCATTGGCAATAGGCTCCTTCATTGTTCTAAATGGCTGTAAGTAGCTGTCAGGTTCACAGCATCCAGGGGATACAAGCCTTTGTGCACTGATATTATCGAATGCAGGTCTGCTGCCTGCTGCTTTTTAACCTGGAAGATTTAAGCAAGGAGAAGCCATTCCTTCCAGCTCAGGAATTTTCTAAGCTGCAGAAAGCTTGAGGGGTTGCGTGGGAAAAAGTTTTATCAGGTTCTTCTGCTCTTATGCTTTTCCCTCAAATATACACTATTAGCCACTCAGAGAGAGGCTGAATTATATAGCTCTTTGGCTGAAGAGGGCTTTTTTTATGGACTGTCCTTATTTGTAGTTATTGCAGCAGCCTTTGGGCTTGTTTCTATAAACCTCTAGCCCAGGGCAACCTGTCCCCAGTAATATCAGGGCAGTCAATTAAGCAATTAACACTTGATTGTTTGCAGCTCTCAGCAGATGGCTGATAACCATGCAGACCTTGGTTCTTATGGAGAAGGACTTTTACAAGGAAATCTCATTTCTCCCTGCAGCAGCAACTACATAGACTAGAAGTGCAGCAGGCATTTGATTTTCAAGGTCAAGGGGAAATCCCACCCGAGCTTCCAGCTGCCAGGGAGCTTTCAGCAGATCTCAGCTCTAAGGTGAGCAAAGCCTGCATGGCACAGGGTGGCTAACACACATCAGCAGCATTCTGGGATTTGGCAGGAGGAATAAATGTGCTTTAATGTGAGACCCTTCATTTGCCCTGGCTTCTACAGACATTTCAAATGGTATCCCTAGTTGCGGTTTGGGAAAACCATTTGGATGGCCTGCTCCAGTGATAAACCAGAGATTTTGGGCCAGTCTGAAGGAAGCCTCTTAACTACTGCAGTATTCATGGAAACAGGAACTCATGATATCACACTTTGAGTATTCACCAGACCAGGAAAAGCAAGGAAATATCATTGTGAAGCAAATTAAAAAAGCTTCTCCTTTTTTTACTTGGCTAAAAGTGCACCTTTATATGCTGAAAATGAACTTGTTTTGCTGTTGGTTATGTGTTCCTTGTATCTTTCAGTAGAGATACCACATTGAAATGGCTTGATTTGAAACATATTACAGTATTTCACTGATGCCTTCAGCTCTTTGTTTTTCCTAAAGTTTCTAGAGACAATAAATTGGGAATCAGTCCATGGCTTTTGATTTGCAACTCTAATAAAGCCTGGTGGGCATCATACACAACTTTCTTCTGTGGCCATGATTATTTGGTGACTGCTTCCAGTTTATGATTTTTAATGGACTATTTAAAGTATACCAATGGGACTTTGCATTCTAAGGAATCATCAACAAATGATCAGAATGATCAACACAGACTTTGCTTTAAGTAAAGAAATTACCACATATTTGTACTACTATGGTACTGCATCTCTCAGTATTTCTGGTTTGCTGAGATTAAGGATGAACCTGATCTGTCTGCCATGATTTTCCTAGTAATATTCTCAAAATAACAATGATAACAGTATTTGATTACTAGAGTATGGCTATAGCATTTAGAGAACTTGTTAAATTAATTTTCCTTTTGTTTCCTTTCCCAGAAGAGTATTGGAATATTGGAGAAATGGAATGAAAATACTTTAATTGAAACTATGCTTAATTTACTTTAGCAGTGTGGTGTGTATCTCTTTAGAGAGAATTGAATTTTCTGTTTTATATTTATGAAATGAATAAATATATATATTATGTATTTCTAATGCTTGGAGTTATGTGGGAAATACCTGCTCATCCACTTTGAAAATAAGAGAGAAATAAAATGGAAAAAAAAATAATTGGAGACAATGGAAGACTTCCAGTAACTCATCTTTGGAATGGACCTAGTATTCTGTCTGGAGATGAAATATGTTCTCACTTCCAGCCCTGGAAATCTCTCTCTCTCTTTTTTTTTTTTTTTTTTTTTTTTTTGTGTGGCTTTCTATAATGCCAGTACTTAAACTAAATATTATCCTTTGAGAGCTAGTGAAAGCAAGCTTGTTGGTTTTGGCTGCCAGCACCTATAATATGGTTTCTCTTTCCCATTAACACTGACTTGTCCTTCTTTATGTTAATCCCTGCACAGAGTTCTTACTTTGATGATGCAGTTCATTTTTGTGGAATGCTTTTTGAATAGAAATTTTTCAATATGTAAGTTTACAGTCAAAAGATGTTCTGTTGTATTCAGATGTTCTGTTGTATTCTTCCATGCATTTAATTTTCAGTTTCTAATTGGACGAAGTAAAATATCTATACAATTCTCTGGCAAAACACCTATGTAATTCCTGAGTAGTTTCTGTGTGTATCTGCTTCCCTAGTTTATTTGGGTCATTTATAAAGACAGCAAAACGGTGTTTTCTTCTAAAGTTCCACCGTTTGTTTAACTCCCTTCCCCTTCCCCTTCCCCTTCCCCTTCCCCTTCCCCTTCCCCTTCCCCTTCCCCTTCCCCTTCCCCTTCCCCTTCCCCTTCCCCTTCCCCTTCCCCTTCCCCTTCCCCTTCCCCTTCCCCTTCCCCTTCCCCTCCCCTTCCCCCTCCCCTCCCCTTCCCCTCCCCATTGAGCGCTCATGAAAACACTCTCAAGTTAGACAACCACAACCTGAAGTACATCCTTCTGCATTACTGTTGAAAATCCAGCCATTGCTTTTAAATTTCCCCTGTGCTTAATTTTTAGGGCTAATTATAGATGTGCTAGATATAGGCCAGTGCAAAAGATTCTGGAAAGCTGTGACAGTGACTTAATGGGAGGTTTGAATGCTTGCATCTAAAAATTAGGCTGTTCAGTTAAGCTTCTCAGGTGGATGGATGGATTGCTTCAGGCAGCCAAATTTGAAAAACCTGCCCTACTTCTCTGCTTTTGGAAACACCAGCATAAAAATGACCTGTATAAGGTAGCTGACTGTGTCACTGCTTCAGAGTTGTGTACTGCTCACTCTGCATATTGCTGGTGTGGTTGTTACAGGATTTTGTTTAAATGTTCAGTGCAATTGATGTGGTTCTATGAATAGAATGGATGTATTTTTAGCCGGTGGTCAGGTGTCACCCATAACTATTGCTGCTGGTGGCAATAATTGTGTTCAAAGGAGCAAATAAAGGAAGGTGGTCCTGCCTGTCACGCTGACCAGTTGCATATCGGGAAGCACCCACAATAGCCTTTCACTTGCTTGCATTTAACTTGGAGATCATTGAAGGGTTTTGGCTTGTAAATTAACTCTCCAGATACTATTACTGATTCTTTTTGAGTCAGTGGCATGGAAGTCAACACCTGGCCACTTGTTTTACTGTACCAGAATCATCTGTTGGTGTTGGTATGACTCGTACTCCTATGGTAATGCACAGTAGCAGTCTCAAGTATTAAAAACCTAAAGCAGTATGTTTATATGGTTAACATTGTTACATGGAGAGAAAAGCTGTGGATAATTTCAAAGAAAGCAGAATTAATGACCAGACAACAAGGAAGATCTCTGACTGTCATAACTATAACATTTACAGAATCATAACTAAACTTATTGAAATTGTAGTAAAATATACTAAACTCACTTTGATGCTTGGTTGATTTCTTTTTTTAACTCCCTCATCCTGGTGACAACAGTTACTCACTATCTGCTCTGGTCTACATGTTTGTCTTCCTTTGCTTGTTTCAAGATGCATTTAAGACACTTGGGCATAAAAATGTCATCCATGGTCCTACTTGTCTTGTTGTTTCATCTGCACACTTTTTTTTTGTTACTCAAGGTTTTTTTGTGAGCTTGTGTTTATAAGTAACCTGTTTTGAAAATCTGAGTTGTTTCTGAAATTATATTTTGGGGAGAGTTGGGAGAACTGATTAAAGCTTATTTGGCTTCTATGGTAGCTTAATCTAAGTCATTGATAATTATAAAGTGAGATAAAAATTAAAGCAATGAGAATAAAACCTTGTAGTGAGCAGGGCAACTTGGGAAAAAGCCCAGTCCTGACCAAATACTGAGAAGGGTTGTTCTATACCGAGGGAGGACTACAAAAAAAACTGTCCAGAACTTCCAGTAAAGCAAGTTTTGTGGAAACCAAGAACAACATCCTAGAGAGTTTACTGCCAGGTACCCTGGTGACCAACTAAACAGACACAATTTGTGCAACCAGTATTCTGGAAACCTCTTCTGCCTGTTCTTTTAAAATACCTCTGTTATAGTTTGAGCTGGCAAAATGCCAACTGCCTGGTACCCAGTCAAAAAGTCCACTCCCAGAGCAAGAGAGTGAGGGAAAACAGCAGAAACGACGCTTTAAACACAGTGAGGTTTTTATATTTATACAGAGAAGAGGAGAGCTTAACACAGAATATGAAATAGCACATAGTGACAGAAAACAACAACAGGCTCACCGAGGTCGCCCCAGCTAACAGGTGAAACTCCAAACCAACCAAACCTCCTCCCCAAAGGAAATCTCCCAGCAAGAGGGAAAGAGGAATTAACAGGAATGTGCTCATGTCCCCGGGTAAACAGACACGCGGACGGGCAGCAGGGCCTGATATCAGCAGTCAGGGAGCGGGAACCGTCCTGGTCAGAAGCATGGACCGAAAAGGGGCCGAGACTCCTCCCACCTTGCTTGTTATACTCCCCGACACTTCCTGATGATGTCAGATGACATGAAATACCTCTTTGGCTGCTTAAGTCAGATGATACCTGTCCCCTCTAATCTGTGTCACAACCTTTGAGGCCTGCTAAAAACTGAGGCCCAAATGGGGACCTATGCTGACTAAAGCCAAAACTACTACAACCCCACGTACAAGAAAGGAGTAGGCAACGAACACTCATACATATTTTCTTTCTGCTTGCTTGGCTTACTTACCCTACAGCATAGAAAATAATTAGTAGGGAAGGTGGCAGTGTCTTGTCTTCATGAAGGAAGATCCTTAGGAGGAAGAGGACTAAGAGTCCTATTGATTGCCATTGCTAGCATGGAAGTTACTGTGCACTGTGCAGCTGGGTATTTCTCACATCTATAGGGATGAGGAAGAGTTATAGATGTTGAACTATGAACTCTGCAGAGATTAATTACTGTTCTAAGCTGTAGTAAGAATTAAAATTGGTAGGCTTCATTTTCATTGGTATAATGGGAATTCACAGGGGCTTTATTTTTTTAAATCACAAGGTTGCAAAAAGAAATTAAAAAACCAATGACAAAATGGGACATTGGACAAATATGGAAAGCACATATATGTTTTACCTCTTCCTCCTCCCACGGAGTGTCCCCCTAGTGGCCTGTATGAAGGCGTTTTCAAAGCTAGGCTTCAGAATATTTCTGAACTCTATTGTACCTTAGTCTCTGCATCCATAAATTGACTCAAGGGTCATTCAGGGGATAATTTTGCTTTAACTACAGGGTTCCACTAATATGTCTGTTGGCCCTCACTCATTCATTTGAGTTGGATGAAGTCCAGCTGGAACAGAGGAGAGAAGCTGTTTAAGAGATCCCTTCTTCATGATGTTACATTATCATATCTTGTCTTGCACTTCCCAAAGAAAAGACTAGAATGGTATTGGTGTAATGAAGTAGACCTCTTCTAGTGGTGGGAAAGTAAATACTGGCTTTATAAGAGGATGTAGTGTAGGGCAGAGTATGATTGACTCTGACCCAAGGAGAATACAGATGGAACGAAAATAGTAATTTTTATGAAGGCTGCTCAGTCGCACATGACACTTACAGTCCAACTGTTATGCCAGTTTATTTTTATGAGTCATTTAGAGGAAACTTATTCTTATCTCTAGTTTAAAGATATGAAAGAGAAAGTAATTTGCTAACAACTGTTTTGAGTTATTTGCAGGGACAAGATAAGAAATAAAGAACAATTGTATTTTGACCCATAAATAACTCCAGCTTTCAGATGTATCTTGTAGTCTCTGAATCTGTAAAGGAATTTCCTTATGGCCATAAGAGAGATTTTTTTTTTGTAGTCCATTTGTAAGATGAACAAGACACCTACAGTGAATAAAAAAATTTCCAATATGTTAGTCAGCTAAGTTATCTTATGTGACAAAGCATAACACTGTAATGACACTAGTTTGAATGTTTTAGGATTTTAAACATACATATAGACAAATTGTGTACCATTGATAATTTTTTTATTTAAGCAAAGGGAAAAATCATGATCTTGTCTCAGATCTTGACTTTTTTTTTTTTTAATTATAGATTCCATTGGTTCAGGCATCTGTATAACAGGCTTGTCTGTGCTGTACTGCAGAGAAACCTTTCTCTTTGACCTACTGTGTGTTTCTCTTCTTAGGGAGGAAAGGCATTCTTCCCATGTTAAAAGAGTTCATTCTCCTCCTGTCACTGATTACTTCTGTTTCTTAGTTGAGCTCAGTTATATGTAATGGCTTTTCAAGGGTTCAGCTGTGAAGAAGACCTGTGTGCAAATGATACCAATAAAATAACAGGATTTGCATACACAGGAGGAGCACACATGCTACTGCTTTGAAGATTTTCTGTGTGAGGTACACTTCGTGTTCAATATGACAGCTGTTGACACCGCCACTTTTATACTCTTCCTGCTTAGTTTTCCTGGCTACCATGGGCAGAGGCAAAAGAAAAAAAGCAGTGCTAACTGTTCATGCAGGAGTAATAACAGCCCTTAACAGAAGAAGAGTAATTTCCTTTGTCTGTTTCTCCCTGCTTAAAAATCTAATAAAATAGACACCAGTGGGCACACAGCTGATGGATACAGAAGTCGCCCTGCTTTTACTAAATGTGAGACTAGTTATGCAGAACGTCCTTTGCTCACAAGTGAACTCGCATCTTAATTTGGAAAAAAATCCATTACTGATGAGTAGATTTCCTGAACACATTTGACAGCTTTCAAGCTAGTGGTATTTGGCAAGGCCTTCTAAAGTTATAGGAGATTTATAACTAAAGAGATTACATAGCAGTGAGTTCAGATCCGATCCCTTTCTCTCAGCTTCTGCTCTGGGTAACAGTGACAGGAGCTGTCTGTATACCAGAAGGAACAGTTTAAGCGGGGTGGCTACATTTGGCAATAGAAGCCCCCGTTAGCAGCCGGAAGCATTGGTGCTGAAAAGAAATTGCTGGTGTCAAGAACTTTCCTAGCTTAGCACTGCAGCTGGTGGCAATAAATAGCATTCTAATAAAGGAGGATGTTCAACCCGTGACATAAGTGAATACTGTTTCAACCACAAAAAGTAATTTATGGTGCTGCATATGTCTGAAATGGATTTTTTCCCAATACATTTTAAAATAAAAATGCTAAGATTTCAATGGAGAGAAAGATCTGCATTTTAAATCAAAATGAAACCGAAAGATCAATGAAAAGTGTACTGCTTTTTTAAGTACACAGTGATACATAACATCTTAAGGATGTGCACTGTCACAAAGCACAATTACCTCCATTCCTAAAAATGAAAAATGCTGTTTTCTGACTGTGAATGTTCTCTGTATTGCATCAAACCTAATAACTTCCCATGTCAGTGATAATCCTCCCAAACATTTAGCCAGAACCATCATCGTCTTCCCATAAGAATACCAAAATGATCATGCAGAAAGTAGCAAATAACAATATGTTTGGATTGTATAAACATAATTCCTGAAAAAAGTCAGCTTCAGCCTGCTCAGTGAAGAGCAAAAGGAGTGGGTAACAGTCATTAGGCTCATTGGACCTGTTATCATTGAGTCCACTACAGTAAACAAGCTATTAGTTTTGACATAACTAGTTGTTATATGAACATATGCTTCTGCTCTTTGTTATACATTTGTGCCACACGTGACTTCCCTTACATAATTGTTGTGAAACATAGCAATGTTACATATTGCATCATCTCCCACGGGGATGAGCTGGTACCAGGAGAAATTGCCCTTTCAGTTTATTACTGTTGGCTAGTTTGGGGTTCTTTTGAGGTGCATGGAAGAAAGGGTAGTTTTGGTTTTGGTGATCATAGGCTGGATGGGTTCTTTTGAAGGAATGTACAGGAGTTTGTGTTGAATCACAGGGGTTGTATGTGCAAGCACATGAAATGAGTAACTGGAGAAATGTTACTCTCTGTCAAAATCCTTTGTATGGGAATATAAGGTATAGTACAGACCTAATCCTTAAGAAAACATATCCTTTGTATTATTCTTTTGCACATTTGTTAATTCTCTAATTTCATTTTAGGAAGAAACGGGCTTGTATGTTTTAAGAGATTGCTGATACCCATTAATAAGTGATACAGCTCTGTACTCAAGCTGATTCTCACACCTACCGCTTCTCCCTGCCCCTGTAGAGGGTTTCTGCTGTCACCTAAGAGTTAAAGAGCCAAATTCTCAGCTGGTGCACATCAGCACTGAAATAAATAGGCATAACTTCACTGGAGTCACTGAAACCTAAGCTCAGACTCATGGGTTTTACTGTCCTTGAATGCAGTGTTTTAAGGCTTATGATACACACTTCTGTGATACTCTGTTATGGTATAAACAAACACTACACTTCTGATTTAAATTATAATCTCATTCACCCAGAAACCAATAGAGCTTTGCTTATTTATTCCAGCTGAGAAGATAGCCCAAAGGCTTTTTATGTTGTATAATAAAGTCATGGGCTGCAATTCCAACCGCCCCCTCTCCCCCCATATAAACAAGTAGGTGACCCCACTACTGCTGGTGCAATTACTTAGATGTGAAACAGTTGTTCAGAGAATCTTGGATTCAAATCAGTGCCACAATATTTATTCTGTAGTGAAGCGATATGTCTGCTAAGGCATTAGTCAGTTCAGACAGTGAGCAAGAGTCTAAATTCAGGTACTGGTATGAAGGGTTGGGCAGAAATTTGGGAGTAATCAAAGGCTGGAATACCTACCAAAAATGTTGAATTGAATGTTTCCTGTAAACTGTGTATGCAGCCAGAACACTCTTTGATTCTAAGTCGCATTTACGTTTGGGATGGAATGCAGCTGCAAAACCTGGATCTAGATCTGAACTTCCAAAGATTCAATGTTGTTGTGATCTGTGGAGTTTTTTTTTTTTTGTTCTGTACCTAATTTAAGTGCAGAAATTTTAAGGTAACTTCAGTCAGATGGTTTTGGGATCCACTGGGATAATAGCGCAATAAAAGCTGAAATCAAACATACCTGGTATTGTGTAGGGATTTTATTAGTATTCCCGTTTAAGGTTAAAATAGTGCTCTTGTGCAGTCAGTCTACATTAATAAATTAAAGCAAAGGAGTTTGCAAATGATTTAAAAGCATGGCTTACACATTTTTCCAAAGCAAAAGAAGAGAAGCACAGCAAGTTCATCTGAATTCTCAGGGCAGTGCATATGGTGAACATTAGTTTTCTTTTTCTTAAATTTTTTTTTAAGGTTGACTAAAGATTTCTTTTTCTTCACAAATACTATACTGGTAACTGAAGCTATCTTACATATGTGTACAACATCAGGAATAGCAACACCAATGATATAAGGACCTTCCTTAAGTGCAGAGCATAGTAGCAAGGAAACATAACTGTGTTCAGATCTCTACAGTGGTATGTTCCTCCTAAACTGCAAATCAGATGAAATGAAGAAACACGGCCTGGCAAGGAGGAAGAAAAGAATACAGAGAAGAACTGGAGGAAAAAAGAATGCAGTATTAACTTAAAATGAAAACAAAATCCAAAACAAAGAACTCAGTTACTGCTAAGTTTAACCTGTAATATTCAGTATGCTGTCTTGATCAAAATCAGCTATAGGAATGTGATAGCTATCAGTTGTCACAACTGTTGTCAACAAGAAAAAAAATTCAATAATACCTTTATTCTACTTTGTTACCTGTTTTCTTCAGCCAGGTTAGTCATTATCTAGGGAATGCCAGCAATGACAATTCTGTTGAAACTCTGGCTCATGTTTTTGACTGGTGAGAAGGCATTGACAAGAAAATGCTAGGTAAGCTAAGAGGAAAACAAATGTCCAAAAGCTGCCTAGAGGGCTGAGGTTTGTCTCCAGCCCGTTTAAGAACATACTTTTGAGGAGCTGATTTACCCCAAACTGGTCTTTGTTCCACTAGAACTGAAGCACTTGATGCACTGGACTGCACAATTCCAAACTGATACTCCCCTGTGATCTACTGCCTCTTTGATCATCAATTTTTAACACTTGAAGCCCATTGCTTTTTCTTCTTCACTCCCTTCTTCTGACTTAAATATTTGCAGGAGATAACTTATTGCTTTGCAATATAAAAGCCTATCATTTGGAGCACTTGTCTCTTCCCATTTCCCCCATCTTGTGATTTGCTCTATAGCTGCACTGCTTTTTGCGGTGTTAGACCTGCTTATAGTTATGTAACAGAACAAATAGGAACTGCACATTTTTAGAGCCTTTAAATGATCCCATAATATGCACAATGACTTAAGTGGTCTTCACTTTCCCCAGCCACGTTCAAAAACAGCAGCATTAACAGTGCAAAAATAAAAAAATTAAAAAGCCACGTGAAGCGCTCTGATACGTGCTTTAGTTCTGTGCTCTTCAAATTACCTCAAAGAAAAGACATCAACTCTGTTAAATGTGTATATAAGGTGCTGGCAGCCCTCAACCTTACTTGGTGTATCCCACTTAAGAATGACAGCTGATGAATAAATCTTTCTAAAGGGGTCTGAAGAGACCATATTTCCTGAACTGAATCTTTTGAAGACTTAGACAGTGAGGCTAGATTTTGCTTACCATTTTTTTATAAAATTAAACTATGAACCACTTCTGTTATGTCCTTTCTTTTTTCTCCTTTCAAGTAATTTTCTATTTCTTATTTGCAATTTAGTAGCATGGCATAGGGATCTTGAGCTTTTTGGACAGAAGGCTGTGTCTTTAAGAATCCAAACTACAGAGGACTTGCCAAATCTTGCATCAAACACGAAACTCACAGAAAGAGCATTAAAAAATATTTAAACTAGGCGATTAATTTCTTACCATCTGGAAAACCACAATCAGTGACAAAAGGAACTCAAAAATTCAAATGCCATTAATAGGATGATTGCGTCAATACAGAATATTACGCTGATTATAGCAACAGTCTTGACCAGCCTTTCAAGTACATCAGAAGACACAATACTGTACATCACAGGGAATTTCTATATTATGTCCAAGACTTATGGTGTTAGAAACTATAGGTTATTTTGTTTTGATGATAGAAGAAGTAATGAATGAGACATATTTGCCTGCAGTGATAAACTGTATCATATAAAAACATTATTAAAGATAAAACATTTGGAAGGTCTTAAAGAAAAATAACATTTTTGCTCTTTTCTCAAGGAACAAAAGAAGCCAGAAATATGACAGATTTCATCAAGAGATCTGTTCACAGATTAAAAGTAGGTCTGATTTGTTTTGCTGTGCTAGACTTCACTTCTCAAACCACAGAACAGTGAGGCAAATGTTTTCAAGCTTGTAGTGTTGTTTTTATTTTTGTGTTTTGGTTTGTTTTTTTGGGGGTGTATTTTTTTTCTTACATAGTGAATAATGTCTTCCTTTAATTCTGTCATACCATACAAGACTTGTTTTTGTCTGAGTTGGGTTCTTCTGTTCAGCCTTCTGGTGCACTCAGACAATGCTACATAGGTTCCACTGTGATCTTTATGTCTGTCAAAGCAGCAAGGCCTGTTCTGTAAGGAGCTATGGCAACAAATCAGGGCATTGGGGGTGTTCAGCACCACATGGAATTTGCATCTCAGTGTATGGCACCTAGAAGGGTTGGAACACTGCAAAGAAATGCACAGAACATTAGGAGCTGAAGCTTAAGATCCTTTGACTACTGCCTGACATGGGCTGCTCTGTAAAATGGTACTTCTGGCCCAAATAGCTGCCGTGGAGAGCTAATTCATGCAAAACTTGGAACCCCCTATCTCCGAGTACCTAAATGCCTTCACTAGCATAATTTTTGGAGGGATTGGCACTTCCTAAATGAGACTTCTTTATGAACTCAGGCTAGAGCAAATCACTAGAGTATTTATCTCATGGCTTTTACACAAAAAGAGCTGACAAGGAATGACAAAGAACTGTTGGTTTTAAAGTTAACATCTCAGAAGAGAGGGAACTTGGAGTCTATAATTGTGTATATTTGGCATCATAAAAAGGCCCAGCCAGAAGACTGAAGCATGATCATGAAAGTCCATCTTCAGCCTGTGAAAATTAGATACTAGTGTCAATGGTATTTCCTATCTGTCTTTCTCTCATATTTTTTTAATGCTAGTTTTGTGCTAAGCACCTTCAGAGTTTTATAAACCAGTTTAGTTGGGCTGTGCCATTGAAGAAGACTACAGAAGAATAATGTCCTTTTTAGATTTAGAGAGAGATTATTAGATTCCTTAAACTCTCTATTAGTCTTTCTGCTTGATTTTTATATTGTTAAAATATACACTGGTTTCAGAAACATCTCTGTGATAAGAAACATTAGGTAGCTCAGCATGTAAGAAAGATTTTTCTATATTGCTAGTGAGATAAGTCAATCTTATTTGTCTTTGGCTTTATTAGCTTTTATTTTGTGTCTCTGCTATTCTAATCTTATGGGTCAGATCCAAAAGGCATAATTTAGATGCTTAAATGTGGAACACCCTTCCTGCAGATCCCAGGTACAGCATTTCATTTCCCAGGTGTCCAGGGCAAACCAAGACCTTAGCTTTTGACCCCAGAATTTCCCACAAGCCTGAAGTTCTCCTGCTCCCATGCTCTGGAACACCTTGGTTGTACCACCATCACCTTGGTATCTTGTTGTGGCTTTTTTTCTGGCTAGGATCCAGAAGTAAGGGAAACGTCTCTGTGGGGTTTCAATGGCATCTTAGTCTAAAAGCAAACCTACATATGGTGAGTCAATCAATCTCTATTTGAAATGCAGTGATAGAAACCTTTTTCTTTATGTAGCACATATGGGACTCCTCACTGTCCCCCTCATATACAATTGCATTTTGGTAAGTGCATCAATATGTATTTAGTTTTTCTCCTTTGTATGAAGGATTGATTTAGATTGATGGAAGACACATCCAAAATAGAACTGTGATGTTCATTCTCATTCCCACTTTCTGGCCCATGAAGCTTAAATTTTTCCTGCATCAGAATGACTGTGACAGATCAGAATGGAGACTGTCAACTGTGCCCATAGATTTGGGCTCCCACTTGTGTCTTTCTGATCCCAAGAAGGTGCTGTATCCATTTGCCTTTCCACACAAATATATTGAGAGAGGGGTCTGTGTCTTCTGTCTCTTGGAGGAATTCGCTACTTGTATTTTTTAGGGAAGCATTTGTAGGCAGTTCTGTTTAAGACTCTGGATTGTAAGAAGGTAGAAACACTGCTATGTCCTTAATGAAGACTCCTGTTTCAGATGGAAAAAAGAAAGAATTTGCATATAGTTTTTCCCAGTTTGTTCATGCTGGAGTCAGTGTGTCAACCTTCAGGTTCAGTCTGGAGGTGGTTTCAAATGCCCCTTCTGAGGTGGTAGCTCTTTCAGTGAATGACATGGGGACCTGGGATCCCAAAATAAGGTTTAAAATGTCTTTCCTTTGAACAATTAAGCTGCACAACACATGGTTGCAGCACCATGAAATAATAGAATTTTCAGTCCTCAGAGATGTAAGGAGAGCCACCATTAAAACCTCTACCTTGGACTTCCGGAGAGCAGATTTTGGCCTATTCAAGGAACTGATTCAGAGCATACCCTGGGAAACAACCCTTAAAGGTAAGGGGGTCCAGGAGGGATGGACATGTTTTAAGAGGGAGATTTTGAATGCACAGCAACAGGCTGTCCCAGTGTGCCGAAAGGCCAGCCGGAGGGGAAGACAGCCAGCTTGGTTAAATAGGGAGATTCTGAAAGAAATCAGGGATAAAAAGAAAGTTTACAGACTATGGAAAAAAGGGCTAGCTACTTACAAAGAATTTACAGATAGAGCTAGGTCATGCAGGAAAAAAACTAGGGAAAGAAAAGTGGAATTTGAAGTAAATTTGGCTATTTCAGTTAGGGATAACAAAAAGTCCTTTTATAAATACATTAATAACAAAAGGAAGGGCAAGGAAAACCTCCATTCTCTGTTGGACTTGAAGGGAAATATAGTTAAGGAAGATGAGGAGAAGGCTGAGGTACTTAACACCTACTTTGCCTCAGTTTTCACCAGTAAGACAGGTGGCCCTCAAGACAACTGGCCTCTGGAGCTGGTGGACAGGGAGAGGGAGCTGAATAGCCCTCCTGTATTCCAGGAGGAAATAGTTAGTGACTTACTGAGCCAGCTGGATCCTAACAAGTCTATGGGACCAGATGGGATCCATCCCAGGGTGATGAAGGAACTGGCAGAAGAGCTTGCCAAACCGCTCTCCATCATCTTCCAACAGTCCTGGCTCTCTGGGGAGGTCCCAGATGATTGGAGGTTGGCCAATGTCACCCCAATCCACAAAAAGGGCTGCAAGCAGGACCCTGGCAACTACAGGCCTGTCAGCCTGACCTCCGTGCCTGGCAGGGTTATGGAGCAGTTCATCCTGAGTGCAATCACACAGCACCTTCAGGGTGGACAAGGGATTAGACCCAGCCAGCATGGGTTTAGGAGGGGCAGGTCCTGTCTGACCAACCTGATCTCTTTCTATGATCAGGTGACCCACCTGGTGGATGAGGGGAAGGCTGTGGATGTGGTCTATCTGGACTTCAGCAAGGCCTTTGATACTGTCTCCCATAATATACTCCTGAAAAAGCTGGTAGCCCATGGCCTGGACAAGTGTACCCTCTCCTGGATTAAGAGCTGGCTGGAGGGTCGGGCCCAGAGAGTGCTGGTGAATGGAGCTGCATCCAGCTGGCGGCCGGTCACCAGTGGTGTTCCCCAGGGGTCTGTATTGGGTCCAGTCCTGTTTAACATCTTTATTGATGATTTAGATGAGGGGATTGAGTCCATCATCAGCAAATTTGCTGATGACACCAAGCTGGGAGGGAGTGTCGACCTGCTGGAAGGCAGGAGGGCTCTGCAGAGGGATCTGGATAGACTTGAGAGATGGGCTGATTCCAATGGGATGAAGTTCAACAAGGCCAAGTGCCGGGTCCTGCACTTTGGCCACAACAACCCCCTGCAGCGCGACAGGCTGGGCACAGAGTGGCTGGAGAGCAGCCAGGCAGAAAGGGACCTTGGAGTACTAATTGACAGGAAGCTCAACATGAGTCAACAGTGTGCCCAGGTGGCCAAGAAGGCCAATGGGATCCTGGCCTGTATCAAAAATAGCGTGACCAGCAGGACCAGGGAAGTGATCCTTCCCCTGTACTCTGCATTGGTGAGGCCACACCTTGAGTACTGTGTTCAGTTCTGGGCCCCTCAGTTCAGAAAGGATATTGAGATGCTGGAGCGGGTCCAGAGAAGAGCAACAAGGCTGGTGAAGGGACTGGAGCACAAGTCCTATGGGGAGAGGCTGAGGGAGCTGGGGTTGTTTAGCCTGGAGAAGAGGAGGCTCAGAGGTGACCTCATCACTGTCTATAACTACCTGAAGGGAAGTTATAGCCAGGTGGGGGCTGGTCTCTTCTCCCAGGCACTCAGCAATAGGACAAGGGGGCACGGGCTTAAGCTCTGCCAGGGGAAATTGAAGTTGGATATCAGAAAAAAATTCTTTACAGAGAGAATAATCAGGCATTGGAATGGGCTGCCCGGAGAGGTGGTGGATTCACCATCCCTAGAGATTTTTAAACACAGATTGGACGTGGCGCTGGGTGCCATGGTCTAGTAAATGAACTAGAGTTGGACCAAGGGTTGGACTTGATGATCTCGGAGGTCTTTTCCAACCCAATCGATTCTATGATTCTATGATTCTATGATTCTACCTGCTTGGTGCTTGTTTCAGCTCAGCAGCAATTCATACTATGGACTCTTTCTGTTGGGAACTATTCCAAATGCTCTGCTAACAGTAAACATCCCACTGGGATCCTCTCTTAGTGTCTACTAATCTCCTTCTAAATAATAGTTTGGATAAAAAAGAAGAAAATCAGCTTTATACCGGAAAAAATCAGATATACAACCAACTTGCTTCTCCTTGATTGAAAGCATCCATGTAACTATGTCTACGATAAAAGTAAACGAAAAATACAGCTGCACTTCATTTCAAATTGAAATCTTATAAAGCTAGATAGGGAGTTTCAAGAGTATTTGGCAACTGACTTAACTTAGATTCCTCTGAAATAATTAGTAAGTGATGCCTAGAGGCAATGAGTTAACTTGTTGCTGATTGCACTAGGAAAATCTCACTCATGATTTCTCAATGCATTTCTTGGAAGATACAACAATGGGGTATCTCTTGTAGGTTGTAGTATACAGATTGTCAAATAGTGCTTAGAAACTGTAGTCCTTGCCTTTCTAAATTAAGTGGCCAATACTCTTCCTTGAACATCAGTGGTAGGGCTAAATTACTTCTAAGAGCTATGTGTAAGACTTTTCAGAGCTGAGATAAGCCTAAAACACTTAAGTTTCTAATTTTTCCTGCTAGCAGTACTGAATTTCATGGGGCAATTGAAAATACAAATCTGTGTGCTGACTTACTTGCAAAATCCTCTTCAGATTCAGGATATAGCAACCTCATTTTGCCTCTAGTTGGAGCACACGACAAGAACAAAAGCATACTGCAGGTATTTTGGTTTGTGCAGCATGAGATTGCCTTTGAGTGTTATATGGGAAACAAAACCAATCAACCAAAAAAACCCAACCTCAAAGAACTTTTAAACAAAAAAATAGCAAAACAGAGCAATATAGAGGCAGAGATGCACATGAGACTCAGAAACTCAGGTACCACCTGTTGCATTTTTTTCTAGTGCAGTATTTGGTAATAAACTTAATTTTGTTCCCTTGGTTTACCTGTGTCAGACGTGTAGTGGGAAAACTAAGATCTTACAAGTATTGTTAGATTAGTTGTCTCAGAAGTATAATTCACTAATCTTATACAATACTAGCAGAACACCAGGACTTTTCAGCAAGAGATTTGTACATCTGGAAGAATCCAAGCTTTTTTTGAGGTCAGAGGCAGGTATATAATCTGAGGTTTTAGTTATTGCTGTAATGGGATTATTTTTAGAATTGGACTGGTCTGCTTTTGTGTGCTGTGATCCCTTACTGTCTTGTCATCTGGAGTCTGCTCCAAGAAACTTCCAAGTTTGTATGCTTGCTGGGCATTTTGTCTAGCCACATGGTTAGCCAGAGGTACACCAGGTCCTTTCAAGAGAAATGTCATCATGAAGTGTAGAGTTTCTGAATTCATTCTGCCTCAACTACTTCTGTAACAAACCTGCTAATTTCACAATTAGAAAAGTAATCTCTAACAGATAGTTTATTACAGGTTCTGACAGACCTCACTGGTCAGATTCTCATCTTCCCATTTTACACCTTATGCTAAAAGTCCTCCTGCCACCTTTGGTATGTAACTCCATCATATTCAGACTGTACAGTCGATGGGAGTCTTTTGAAGTTGGAGGTGTCATGTGACCAGACTTCCTGATTAAATTACCAGGCTTCTCACTGTGCCTGTCTTGGCCTCCTAGTGTTCCTGGCAATTTTTATTTTTTCCTTTGTGACATAATTTATATTTTTCCCTTCTCTCTTGCCTTTGCTATAATTGTGAAGTGTTACAATCCAGTCCAACTTTGCCAGGTGTACATCTTAATTTCAGGCTTCAAAAGATTTCACTCACATGAACACTTGTAAAGGCCTTGGTTCTCTGGTACCCTAAATTAATATCCAGAGAATAACTACACAGTTTTGTCTAAGAGATTTCTTTTAATTTAGTGAGAATATAGGCCACGTGGCTCCCTTCATTCCTTGGCTCAGGTCAGCCATATTCAGTCCATGGGAATGCAGCTTGTTTAGCTGTGTGTTTACAAACATGGAAGGATGGCTGGTTTGTGTCTCACACACAGGCCATCATCAGCATTTATTCACTCCTTTGAAAATTGTTCAGCATTTTTGTGATTGGATGAAATTTATATTTTGAGCTGGTTTGGTGACTGAAGACACATCTTTTAAAACATGAACATCAGCCAGTGAGCAATTCTGGAACAAATCAGTTACATCTCTGAAGGCTGTGGTGTTTTTCCTTTTTGTCATTGAATTCAAGCAGTACTGCATGCTCCCTTTCATTAAATGAACAATGGCACGCAGGTAATTTTATTAGCTCAAAGATACCTCTTATTTCTTGACAAACCTGTGTATCTTCAGTATGCTCATCTGCCATACAGCATACTTTGTGCCATTCAGCTACCTCTAAAATTTGGCAGTATTCCTGTATCTGTATCATAGTATTTTTTGCAGAGGCCGTGTACAAAACAGAAATCTATTTGCTCTCTGTTCCTTCTCCAAGCATTGACTTTTGTATTGTGTCACCAGACCTTTCATAATTGTAGATAGGCAAATACAGAAATGATTTTTGAGTCACCGAAGGAGTGCTGATTTATAGCCCAGGAGAGGACCTGGCTACACAACTTGAACAGATAAACTGATTTGAAGGTGTTTCTGACAAAGCTATTCCAGTTGTGTGAGGGAATGGAACTTTCCAAAGTGAAAACAATGTGGAAAGATGAAACAAACTAGACAATGAAACAATTATACAAAAATATCTTCATTTTTAGCACATTGGTAAATGAATGCATCTAGCTAAGTATGCTAGTGTCACAAGCTGCCTCTCAATCTGGACCTGTGGAACTGAGATAAAGTACTGCAGCAAGGAGGATAGAGACAGTGAGAAATCAAGAGGACATATGCAGACGATGTGAACATGTTGTAAAACGGCTTTTAGACCCTAAGCCAGTGTGGCAAGCTTCTTGCTCTGCTAAGGTCAGGACTAATCCTATTAATGATTCAAGACTGTAGAGATAGACAATAAAACTCACTAAACTGATTGAAACAGAGCTACAATTTGGCTCTTCTGTCATGGGATTGGCAAGGCTTGGATTGAAACCTGGGATTTCATCCTTATGATAGGTACTTTCCTTTGTTTTCTTCTGCTCCTGATTCACATTGAATACCCCTTGCCAAAGAATTCAGGAAAACAGTTTTTGATATCTTTGAAGGAAATGGAGGCCAAGAAATCAGAAAATGCTTTGCTGGTTAGGTCTTAGTATTTATAAAACCAGGAAGCCATCACTTACAGGCTTGCCATCCAAGGCCTAAATAGACAGAGGAAGTCGTGTTCTCACATTGTTAATGGATTGGTGGGAAGCACAGTCATGCATTTCACTGGGTAAGATATTTAAAGACACAGCTTGTGTACATGAGAGTTTTAATGTCTCAGTGTTGTAAACATGCTGGCTACTATGCCTCTAAGAATAATATTTTTCTAAATCCTAGACTAAAAACACATTGAAAGGGAATAGTGGAGATTTAGTAAATTGAATTAGGTGACAGAAAAAAGTGAAAACTGCATAAAGGAAAGAATAACACAAAATCTTGTTAGCGAAATTGCAAACAAGCAAAAAAAAGTTTCACAGAAAGAACTAGCAGAGTATGCTGGGAGGACAAAGTGGCTTTTGATTAAAGGCAAAGACTTTTTCCGGATGCAACGTAGCAGAAGAAACTTCCTCTGGGTTACAGGATGCCTGTGTACTGACCCAGTAAGGGGAGACATCTTGAGAGCAATCCAAACCAGGGCTGGGCAAAACACAGCTGTCATCTAAGTCTCTGGTGACAAGTTTCCCTCTGTTGTCCTTCAAGGGCTGCAGGTTGCCTCTCTTCAAGAAGCAGTCACCAAGTGACAAGAACAACTTTGGCCATGCTTAGCACATGGAGCAAGCAGAGCTTTGAGTTATGTATGCAACTCTGAGAGAAGAAACAGACAGAAACAAGCAGTGTGGGAGGTGTTACACACCTGATAGGTTGTTACTGGGTCAGAACCACCTCGTAGGGGTGCATTGCCATGAATGTGTGTGTGTAGGAGAAGGGCTGGGCTGGGCCCGTGGAGGGTACATGTGCTGCAGTCACATGGTCACGGGAGCCGCATGGCTGGGCAGGCAGGCAAGGAAGGTGTGCCTGGTAACTCGCCCACAGCACATCTCCTGGAGCCCCTGGTTGGCTGCAACACCACTCACTTTGGCAAGTGGACAATGAGTGGTCAGTGAACCAAAGGTCTCACCTGGAGGGAGTGGCCGCAGTGACCAGAGCAGATGAGGAAGCAGCACGAGGTCTTCATTGTGGGACCGGGCCTGTTCTCCTTGAAGCCGTCAACAAGTGACCTTGTGAGTGGCAACTGTGTTCTTTCTTCCCTCCTTTCCTCTCTTTACTCTTTCTTCTCTTGTGGGTAACCTAAACACTTATTTTCTGTAAATTGTGGGTACCTAACTTAAGTTGCATGAAGTTTGTGTTTGCTGAGCATCACAAAAGTTCCTTACTATAGCAGTGCTTGCTAATTCTAGTAATTTGTTGTAATGCTTTTGTGAAATTGTATGTTTATTGTTATAAAACCTTTCTTGCCAAAACCTATTTTCTTACCAAATTGAAAGAAATTTCTTAGAGAAAAATGTGTAGTTATTCTCTGGACGTTAATTCAGGGTACCAATGAACCAAGGGCTTTACAAGGGCTTGTGCAAGCAAAATCTCTTAAAGCCTGAAGTTAGGATGTACACCTGGTAAAGTTGGAACGCGTAGTAACAGGACGGAAGAACACAGAAAAGACAGCAAGGATAGTATAGCATAATTTTTAAAGGAAAATAAAATTAGAACCGAAGTGTTATTAACACATGAAAAGGAATTGAGAAAAAAACCTACAGGCTGAGTGTGAAGCTCTTTCCTCAGTGAAAGAGCACTAAGAAATGTAAAGCAATTCTGAACTCATTGTTTAAGCACAAGAATATATTTTTCTACTTTGTGTTCTCTGTACAGGCTCTTGCCATCCTTGTGCCATATCATGTACAACTGCAAAATGGACATTGTGTCATTATTAGTGTAAGTCACTATAACTTTTAAACAGTTGTCCCAGAAGGTAGGAATGAGACCTGATCACTTTATTTTGGAAAACCTAGGTTGTTAACATGACAAGACTTCAGTAGAAGATCATTAAGGCTGAATAAAATACAGTTCCTGTAGAAGAATAACACTGTAAATGCTCAGCCATCAGCATGATGCTGCTGAACACAGATGCCAGTAGACCACCATCTCTGATCTAGCCTAGTGCTGCAGTGATGTTGGTTGAATGAGAAAGAAATCAACAGCAGACTCACAACCCCTGGTACATTGGTGGCAAAGATGGGAAAGTATGAGAAAAATCCAACTGAGTTGCTTCTGAGCCCTTATGGCAGAGCTCCAACAAACTGATCACTTTGTGTAAGTAAGGTCTCATCCCTGAGTAATTGAAGAATGAAGGAGAAAGGTCTGCAGCTTGTAAAATGATAATGGGGAGACTGCAAATTACATACTATAACAAGTGATATTTTCCCTCTAAATGAAATCTTCAGTTTTACTTTTCCAGCTAACAGGTATCTCATCTGGGACATAATTAAAATTCCCTGTTGTTCCCCAAATGTTAGATAGTTAATTTTCTTCTTTGTCTCTAGTTAGTATTAGCTTCAAGTAAGTTATCTATCTCTGGTCAAGGAGAATGAAGCATTAATGGACATTAATTGAATTGTTTCAAGCAAAGTATAGCATGGATTAGGCAAATGGAAGACAAAGATAAATCTCTGACACTTATTATCTTGCATTCTTATGACACATCTTGTCATGCCAGAAAATGTTGCTGAGCTTCAAGGAGCTGTGGGTTGCTGGAGCACAAACAACTCTTACCCTCTTTGATTGCCTCCAGCAAATTTACAGAAAGACTGAGATGAAAGGAGAGCTTAGGAAAACTTCTGTCAACTGGAGCCTTCAACATTTTGGCAAGTCGGTATGAGCTCATCATTTTAGCTGAGTAATTGGTCTAGTAGTAAAAGAATTGTTAAGATGATCAAGCCAATTGTGAGAATTGAGAATCTGGACCTTCATGGCAAATGTAAACCTAAGCAAAAGAAGTTGTTGCTGCTGCATGCTCCATTTGCAGACTCTTCCCTACTATTTATTTTGTTTAAGTAAATGTTTATTTCACAAACTGAGCAGTAAGCCACCTGTCTTCTGAAAACTGGTGTTAGGAGTTTTATGAGCATATCCTATGATGGATATATCCCATTAGTCTGTATTTTATTTGTGACAGCTAAACATCAAACTCTATAATATACTTGAAACACTGAATGTTTTAACTCACTGACTTCAGATTACATGTTCAAAACTATGTGAACCACACCAAGTATTGTGAATCTTACCAAAGGGTAAAATTAGAATTCAAGCTAAACAGACCACAGAAGCAGTTTGAAAACAGTAAGTTAAAACTAAAAACACACTAGCAAGTAGTATGTGTGAGAAGGAAAAGAGTAATAGGATGAAAAAATGATGAATCTGTGATGAATCTGGAGGAAGGCAGTATAAAGGCCCCCAGTCTAAACAGAAGGCACCAATTTGTCATTGGAAGAACATACTTGCAGGGATCTTTTACACAAGACACTGGGTTTCTGAAATACAAGACAGATATGTCAAGTAACAAATATAATCATAAAGCTAAAATCTTTCTATGAAAAAAATTTGCAAGAACCTTTGGTGTTTCATTGAGCAAATAATATTCAAGCATGAAAAAAGGTGGAAAAAGTCAGAAAAAAAAGCAGACACCAGCTTTATTCTCCATATGTATTTATACTTGGATGAGATGTAACAGCCTTAGTGCAGCAAAAAAAGATTTATGTAAGACACTGGAAAATCTTTTGAACTAAATAAAGATGGGTAGGGGAGGGCATTCCCATAATCTTTCGAACAATCTCCATTATTGGTGTTTTTAAAGAATAGATTAGACAGACATTTAAGCTCATCTGTATAGACAGTCATGCCTCAGAGGAAAGATGAAACTGTGTACCTTGAGACCCAACTGTACCTACACTTTTTTTTCAGGATGTGTAGTCAGGCTATTTTTTTCTAAATGTATTTTATCATTTGTATGCAATGCAGTGCTAAACACATTAAAATAAGCTGCTTAAAGTACATATGAAAATAAACTAATCAAACTAATTTTTGTGGTTTTCCACCCATTATGGAGCTATCATGCTAAGGCAAAATACAAAATGGAGCATGGCATGAATTCTTAGTATGGAAAAGCAAATAAAAAATTAAGAAGAAAAAACTTAATCCAATACTTCTTTTTGTAATGCAAATGTTTTCTGATAATAAAGCTTTCATTTCCACAGTACTCTTCTTCTGTGAGTTTCAAAGACCTTTCAGAAATTTTCTTAGCACCCCATTGGCACTTTAGGAGGCAAGACCACAACTGTGCAGCTTCATATTGGACACAGAAGCCTCAGAATGCCCAGGTCAAGTTCTAAAAGCTGCTGGCTCTCAACCGGGTTGGGTCTGGCCTCCTCCAGGTGCAGCTCATCCCCTCTCCTTTGTCATGCTCTTTCAACATGCTCATCCCCTCTCCTTTGTCATGCTCTTTCTGTCACTTGTCAACTTGCAGAAATGTCTCCTTGCTCTCATCAACACTTAAACATCCTCTACAACAGGGATAAGTGTTGAGCTACTGCCCTTTCTTGAAGACCCCCAGCAATACACCTATA
Source organism: Pithys albifrons albifrons (assembly GCF_047495875.1). NCBI lineage: Eukaryota > Metazoa > Chordata > Aves > Passeriformes > Thamnophilidae > Pithys > Pithys albifrons. The sequence continues at coordinate 31,653,705 of NC_092463.1, read as the reverse complement.
TACAAGCAAACATGTAAACAGGGACTTCTGTATGCGAAAAGATAGTTGGTATTTATTTATAGCAAAAATAATTATTTGTGTATATTTGGTATATTTATATATAAATATACACTTGTTAATATATAAATATACATTTATTTATATAAATAAATACGTAAAAAGAAAACAAAAGTATTCCTTTGGTCTAGTCTCCTGTCTTCTCTCCTTAGGACAGAGACCCAGGGTATTTTCAAAAATAATTGTTTAATATTGTTATTGTTTAAACAGTTTACATGTCTGTTTTATGTTAACAATGAATACTTGGGCTATGCAAATACTAGTTGCTATGTAAACAAATACTTCTCCATGTTTATATTATTTTCATTTGGCAAGTTCTCAGAGGTAAATGCATTACAGTAAGTCTTATCTGTTTACAGACAGTTAGCTGGACATCAAGATAAATCTGTTAAATGTCGGTGTTAAAAAAATAAAAAGTGTTTTTCTGGTATCAGGTGGATTCAATTTCTAAGAAAACTTACTTGGTAGTAATATGCGTTTTACTGCTCTTCAGTAGCACACTTTATGTATCACTACTAAAAGCAAGAGCAAGAAGTATTTTCATAATACAGGGAAAAAAGCCTTCCAACTCTTTAATAATGACAATAACCTCAGCTAAGGATATTTCTCTAAAATTAATAACTAGCTGGGGTTAATGGCCATTGGCTTCACCTTAGGCCCTCAATTAATCCCTGAACCTCAATTGTTATTACCTAATTGACTTAGTTTCATTTCATTTTAACATTTCAAAGTGATCCTCCTAAAATCACACTGACAGAGTAATGTGGTCTCTGTAGATATGCACTGACGTGGTTTCAATACTGTTACTCCATCTCCCTACACTTGCATTGACATTTCATTTTTGTGTTGACACTGCAGTGCCACATCTATGGATCTGTGTAGATGACATGCGATTGTTCACATTAGGTTTAAGCCTGGCCAGGAGTGAGGGTAGGCCAACATCTCACACAGGGAAATGATGCCAGCTGAGAGCTACTATGCAAAATTACCGTTATCATTGTGAATGTCTGTTACCCTTACAAATATGATTTATATGTTTGTAAACAGAAAAATATCGAATTTTACTTGAAATCCTGCTCATTTCTTTAAACAAACAAAAATATTTTGATTTAGATCAGCTTAAAAATGTAGCCTGAAAGATGCACCAGGTAACGTATTTATAAACAGATTTTTTGACACTACCATTTAATACTTATTTAAGGCTGCAAATAAATTATGCAAATCTTGTCCATTGCAATAGCAATAGCAACAAATAGTATGAGCAAAAAGCTGAATACACTAAGATGCAACTTTAAATCAAGAAATTCTCATAAAAATAGGGCATCAAAATAAAAGTATTTTTATTATGTGTAGAAGTTTTTGAAAAGTCTTTTGAAGCTCTTTCATCCAGCTCTGAAATAATTTTAGTAGATTACTATTGTACAAACCCCATAATTTATAGTGGCTGACCTAATCTGCTCTTTGTATAGCAGCCATGTATGAAACAATAGCAGGAAAGTGAAAAATACAAGGGGAACTAAAACTGCTCTGTTTATTATTTAGCTCATAATTACATCTTCCTTATTTAATCTTTTGAATCCTGGCATGTTTTTAATAACACAGGTTCAATTAATATTTACTATACACAGGAGAGTTAGTTTTGAGTAACGCATTTAGACTATCCAAACTTTGTGTAACTTTGTGACCTTTCCCTAACCTAAGCAAGGTCTACTTTATACAGATCGTACTAGATAGACGGTTTCTCTATAAATGGTGAAGTTGCTGCCAAGCTCCCATTGTTAGCTAGTTCATTTTTCAACAGGCACACTTTGGGTTCCTATCACACCACTGTAAAGAGCAAGCCCTTGAGGTTTCTTCTTTTGTCAACATAATAAAAAGTTTATTTCTGAATAACCTGAAAATCCAAAACAAATGGCCCTTTGTGACTTAGAATAATATGATAGGATGAATTTTTTGGTTGTTTTTCCATGCAGCCTACTATTTTATTCCACAGTATTAAATCAATACTTGAGTAGCATTTGTCTTGATATAATTAATCTCATCCTCGAAATAACAAATGCATGTTTCTAACAACTGTTACCCTTGTTCAGTATTCACCATCTAACTGCAGAAGAACCCTTCAGAAGAAGCAATCTAAATAGTAAGACTACATCAAATGAAGCAACAGGAAGAATCAAGTTCAATTTTGTGTACATTTTGTTGACCCTTGAAGAGTTGCTATCGACTCTGTTAAATAACAGCCTTTATGATGTACAATTTTTACCAGATTGACTGTGAGGTGAAAATGGGGAGATAGCCACCTTTTCTGTTCTGAGCCAAGTACATTTTGGCACAGGAGAAAAGCGAAACCTTTGACTTCAACAGATTTCCTTGCAGAAGTATTGCACAAGCAGGCCATGAACTTGCAGAAAGCAAGTCTCCTTAATCAAGAAGACGGCTGTAACAGCTAAATTCCCAATATTGCCTATGCCTATTTTCCTAACTTAGTCCTTTGTATAACTGTACTCTCAATACAGGGTGAGTGATTATTCTGCTCTAGTGTTCTGCTTGGGTAACACTCTTGGCCTACAGAAATAACCAGTGTTTCAAACCAAGAGAATGATGAAAAGCATCACAATACTTTCCCATTACAAGGCCATGTGGAAATTTGAGGACAGTCTCCATGGAATCTAAGGCCGCTATTTAAATGAGAGTCAGAGCAAAATTGCTTGAGATGATTGGATGGTCCAAAGGCATACAGAACAGGAAACATCACTCTTCAGATGTAGGAAAAGAAAGAGAAGCAGGCAGCAGAAAACACAGAACAGAATTTTCAAATGTGACACATGAGCAAATGGAAGGATGCTGAATAAAAAAATGTGAAATGGTTAAAATAAGATGGACAATTAAAAGAGGAGGACTTAAAGGCAAATGGAAAGAGGCACGAATAGTCTTCTGTACTAGTCTAGATGGTGGAGAATTCGAAAAACAAGTATCAGGAAAGAATAACTTTTTGAATGAGACAATATAATAAAATAGGATGAAAATTATTAATGAACTACCAATACTATTATTACTATTAATGAAGTAAGACATTTGGTCCCCTTTCTTCAGCTTTAGATCTTAAGTTTTATTCTGCTCTGAACTGTCTTTAGGGAAAGATTATTAAACTCATACTAATAATATGTCTCCAGAATACAGGAATGGAAAAAACCCAAACCATTTTCTTTTTCTACTAGAGTGTGATCCACCACTGTGCTGTTCCACCTACATAAGGAAGTTTTACTTCCATGTTCAACACAATTATGTCAATTCCTAAAGCTCAGAACAGGCCTTATTACAGTGCTTGTGGGAGCAGATGCTTGGCAAGTCTGTGTATGCCAGTGAGAACATCATTCAGTTTTATGCACACTTCTGTTTTCTGGCTTGGCATAATTCATTAGCACACTCTACAGAATACCCCATAAAACTGAATTTGGCTTTAATGTTAAGGTTCTAATGACTACAGCATTGTTTAAGAAAACAAAACCAACAAAAAACTCAGAAACAAACAGCAGTCTCTCCTCTTTAATAATAAAGTTGATGCTTACATCTGATAAACAGAAAATACCCAAAAGTTTTTTTCTGCAGCATACAAGTAGGAATAACAAAATAGTCCTAATTTTTTTAATCTTTTTCTTTCAGCATTAAGAATAGTAACACAGCATAGATTTTGTGGTGGCAAAGCTACTCTGATAGCATGTAATGAAATTTGTACAGTAGGCACACTTTTGTGGCTTATTTCATTTTCATTCTAAGATGAAGATTCTTAAAGTGGGCAATATATGAAGATAAGGTCAAAGCTTTGATTAAAGACAGCTGTACTGCTTTCCAACCTGTTATGTCATACCATTAAGTAGAGGAATAAACAAACAAATATAAGCCTAACCTGATTTATCTGTGTGTCTCCCCATAAATTTGTTTAATGTAGAAACAAATAAAGCAAAGCTTTGATGGAGGTTGAACAGAATTTTCAACATCTGTGCAGATAAATTTAATTTATTCAAAAAGAAAAAGCAGCATTAGTGCATCATGTAAAAGCTGATTTAAATGATTTCATACAACAGAAAGCACATGCAGTAGCTAAAACAAATTCAGTTTGCCTTTAAAACCCATTTCACTCAGACAACCATTACTTCTGAATTTTCTAGTATGATAATATTCAGTTATTTCTTCTTTTTTATTCCCTTCTTGATTTTACACATTCCACCAACCAAAACCACAGTTAGAAGTCCCAGGGGCAGCAACACCCTAAATGCAGCTTCTGTGTAGCATCAGGCAGGTACACTTCACAGATTGCTTCTGTGTATCTTTATGGGCAGATCCTTAAAGCTGGTCAGGTAAAATAAGCTCAGCACACTATCTTAAATAGTTGAACACAAATGAGTTATAAGTGTTTGAATAATTAATTTTTTTAAACAAATCACTTCCCTATTGTCGGAGGAGACCAGACTGATGAGGAATTCACCAAGTGGCAGATATATTACAAACGCTGGGTAGACGAAGATACGGAGGTCCAAGACCCCGGGGAGCACATGAAGCGACTGAATCAGGACTATGGGGGCTTTCGGGTGGACACTTCCCGCCGGCCTCATTCTCCTATTGGTCCTTTTGCCGCTCCTCCCCTCCCTCCTTCCCTTCGTTTGCATGCACCCAATGAAGTGCGTTACTCCTCCCCGTCTCCGCCCCTCTTCCCCGCCCAAATCTGGGAAATTCCCATGCTCCCCTTATAAGCCAGCGCGCGCCATTAAAACTGGCTTTTCCTTGTGGACTCCTGGCTGGTGTGGACGTATTCCATACGGGGTGGTCGCCAGGCCGGGGGCGGGAAGAGCCTACTTAAGCTTCTAAGGGGCCTGATCCTAGGGAGCCCTGCTTGCCTCTTTCCTAGCCTTGATCCTGGAAGCAGGAACCTCTCCACTGTAGTAGTGGTTAATAACAATCCACTGATACACTATAACACATTCAAATTCAGGAAAATATCTCTATATAACAATGACTCACTGTAATGGAGCTATACTAGCCTATCTCTGCAGCAAGGGACAGAGTACAGAAAGACTAAGGAGACTTTTTTCCTGAGAATGAAAGATTATTCAAAATGATAAATTCCTGCCAGAAACTTATCTGAAAGTGTTAAGGTCAGAACTAAAAATTAGAAATGAAAATACTGTGTATGCATCTGAAAACTATAGCTGAAAAATTACTGAATAGAACTAATATTCTTTTAACTCAAGGCAAGACTGTAAAAAGTCTGCCCGTGATTCTTGAAATCATACAGGTGCACAAAGAATCATCTCATCTGAGTAAAAGTGATGAATATGCACTGTAATGGTTTAAAGACCCTTTCCTTCTGGAAAAGGTTATCAACTTGTGTTTTAAGGAGGCTGTTGTACCTTTAATTCTACAACAGAATCCAGACCTCTGCTTCTCTGAAAATCTGAACATGATGAGCATACGTGCAAAACTCTCACTGATATTTTAAAATATTTTGTCCATTCCTGAATACCAGTTAGCACAGAAAAAAGTACTGAAGTGTGTCAAGCCAGTAAGCTGCTATCATTAAAAACCATGTAACTAAGAGCACAAACCTGAGTAGTGACGTGGATGGAAATAGAAGAGACTGAACTTAAAACTTCAAGAAGGGCTAACACCCATCTCAATGTCATTCTGATCCTGGTAGTTCCAACAAGAGGAAAACAAGACTCTTACAAGAAAACACGTACACAGGAAATTTCTGTCCATTTGTGTGCTTTATTTGTCTTGTGGAACTGATCCAGTATGAAGCACTGTTCTATCTTTTTTTTTTTATTCCCCTTCTTGAACATTAGGATGGTAATCTTCAGAATGCCAGAAAATTGCATGCTACGATACCTACAGGGGTCAAGACAGATTTCCTCCTTAAAGCCAGTTAAGAGAAAAACTCCTAGGTATAGATTCCCTGGGGGTGGGAGAGAGGAAAAGACAAAACACAAGTTGTTTTTGAATCATTAAAATATTAAAATACTTATTAACCCCCCTGAAAAACTAACCCCAAACCTCACAGGCTCATATACATAAAATAAAATCTGTGCTCTTTACTTTCACCCCCTGTAAAAATCCCCTAGCTTAGATTATTTTTTAACTGTTAATTTGGGATTCCATTGTTGATTTTTACAATCAGATAGTGATGAAACCCATATACCAATGAAACTCTCAAAATCTGGCTACTTACTGTAACAGTCATGATCCTGTCTTACCACTTGCGCTTCATGAGCTTTGCATTATATTGTTTTAAGCCCCGAAACAACAGTCTTTACCAAATTTCCCCATCACCATAGGTATTTTAGTCACTTCACTGGCACTGAATAAACTTGTGAGTGAAACCATAAAAAGCACTTAATTTTAAAGATGACTGTAATAGGGATAAGAACTGAAAGTTCCACCTTTCAGCCTATTCATTTTTGTCTTTGGAATGTTAGAAGAAGCCATCCGGAAGGAAGAAAGATTATGAGTATCTAGAAACTAGCTGTTTGACAGAGACAGGACTGCTGATAATGAGTGGGTTGTGTCTGTCTTTTTTGGCTGATCACAACAGAGGTCTGAAGCAAAACAGAAACTCCTGATATGTTTGCATAAAACGGCAGTAGCATAAGGGCAGGCAGCAGGAGTTCAGCTGAAGTTCAGGGCAGATGCTGCCATTAGTTTACACTGTAGGAAAGTAAAATTGCTTCCGGATTTACCTCTTCCTCCCAACATCAGTGTTGAGCCATGCTGTGTCGCAGAGTCACAATGTCAGTAGGAAAGCAGTCTTTCAGCAGGATACCACGTTCACGATGGCAGTCCAGCTCTTCAATAAATCCGTACCAGTAAATGACTAATCCAGGGCCAAATCTATCAAGCAAAAAAGAAAAGTGAACTTATGTGATTGTGTTAGGATAACTTTAATTTCCCACCTCTGTGATTCCAACACAAGTAAACCTTTTAATTTCAGTGCAAAATTGCAGAGAGCATTTGACATCCACTTAATTTTCAAATTTTGATCAATGTTCAATTGATAGATGTCAGTAATACCTGATTCCATTAATAAAAATGCAGTTTCGAAACTCAAACAAACCTCATCAGCGTTTCTTTTCCTTTGACTACTATGTACATATCAATTAAAAAATAGCTATTTATCAAATAATAAATAACATTCAGTAACTTTGACACATACGGAAATCTCTCTTCCCATGCACTCTGCTTTTTTAGATTTGGGTGTGCAGACATCAAAATACAAGGGTTTATGCAGGTCCCAGTTCATGCAAACTATAATACCATGAAGAAAACAATAAATCCTTAAAATATAATCTCTACAATGAGCTATTATTCAGGTAATTATTAATGTAAAGTGCAACTCAGAAGAAACAGAAAGTTTGAGATGTAATGACTCTGAAATGTGCCTCACAAATTCCTCAGATATTGCTAACTCTGACCGATCCCCACTAGGCAAACTCAGGAAGTAGCCCCACGGACTATTTTACCCATCAGGAAGTTCAGACCTTCAGGCTGGGTTCATAAAGAAGTAATCACTATCAATCACTGTGTACTGCGATATGTTTTGCACATCAGTTTCACGTTTTTCCTACTGAGAGCACTTAATTAAAGGGCAGCACTACTTCTGGTGTAGTGTTGCAGGAATTTTACAGTGGAATCATAAATTATGAATGTTGGGTTCGTAAAAGGATGTCTAAAAACAGAACTGCTTTCTGTAGTCTAACATTACAGCAGTCTGTACAACATTAGGCCAAAAAGCTTTTTCTTCCTTGATTTATTATATGCTGTAGTGAACTTGCCAAAACCAACAGTGCAGGATGAGCTGTTAGATACCGCCTGTACAAGAAAAAGTTCAATAGAATGTCATGTAATGGTTTATATGCACAGCCCTGCTCAGGACTCAACAATACGGTAGAAAATTTTTGTTACTGTTTAATTATAATAAAAATGTGATGGGAGGAGCCACAGTAACCTAAATGTCCACTGAGAAGAAAATACAAGCACTCAAAGCCATGGATAGTGCCAGACTGGCTTCATGAGGGTGGTTTCTTTCAGCAGTGGAGGAAAACTCTATTTGATGTGCTCATGTAATGGAATAGGCATCAAAGGAAAAAGAAACCCCTGTGGCTTCCTCCTGCAGATTCAATTAGATATGGTAGTCTTTTGCGTGAGACTGCTGCAGAGCATTGTAACATTTCGGTCTATGGCTACTACTCTTCAGACTTGAAGTGGCCACATTTCAGAGGCAGAGTAAATGCCCCCTCAGCATAGCTGAGGCCATGCTGGCAATGTGCTTTTTGCAACTGAAAGATATTTGAAAGTTGAAAGGTTAAAACTGACAAATCTGGCTATACTAGATAACACATCCTAACATGTTTGGCTATAAATACAATACAGACTAAAAAGTGGCTAATATCGAAGGATGATGCTGACTGCACAAAATTCCCAAGTTTTCTCTGGCTGGTCAAGAACTTCAGCTTCTACTGTCTCTACGAACTTCTCTCCATTGTCCTTTGTTTCAGGCTCAGGTGGGGCCAAGAGATGCAAAACCTCACTGTAGGGGGGAGGCCAGATAGCCCATCAGAAACAAGGCACCAGTGGCAGGTGAGGCCAAGGACTGATGCTCCAAGCCTCTGGTGAGAGACAGCATTTTGCTGATGCAGGATGGGCCCCTACTTGTGTTATTTTACAGCGTATAGAATCATAGAATCATAGAATCAATTGGGTTGGAAAAGATCTCCGAGATCATCGAGTCCAACCCTTGGTCCAACTCTAGTTCATTTACTAGATCATGGCACCCAGCGCCACGTCCAATCTGCATTTAAAAATCTCTAGGGATGGTGAATCCACCACCTCTCTGGGCAGCCCATTCCAATGCCTGATTACTCTCTCTGTAAAGAATTTTTTTCTGATATCCAACTTAAATTTCCCCTGGCAGAGTTTAAGCCCGTGCCCCCTTGTCCTATTGCTGAGTGCCTGGGAGAAGAGACCAGCCCCCACCTGGCTATAACTTCCCTTCAGGTAGTTATAGACAGTGATGAGGTCACCTCTGAGCCTCCTCTTCTCCAGGCTAAACAACCCCAGCTCCCTCAGCCTCTCCCCATAGGACTTGTGCTCCAGTCCCTTCACCAGCCTTGTTGCTCTTCTCTGGACTCGCTCCAGCACCTCAGAGTACAGGGGAAGGATCACTTCCCTGGTCCTGCTGGCCACGCTATTTTTGATACAGGATGTATCTGTCCCCACATCAAACAAACATAGAAACGGGATAATTGGGCAGGGATGTACTTATGTATTAACCAAAGTTATTTTAAAAGTAAAAATCCCTGGAAGATAGGGAGCAGACCTTAAATTTCTAATGTGCTATTTTGTGCAAGGCAGAAGCTATGAAATGTACTTAAGTAATTACTCATTATAAGCACATGTGCCAGGTAAAATCCTGATGCTAATGAGCAGCTGCTCACATAAGTTTTGAAGGGCTCATTTTGCTGTGTGGCAGTCTGAATCCTCTATTCATCCTAAAATGTATGTGGCACTGTGCTTAAGTAATTTCTTGTTATTTTTTGAAACTATAATTTTAGATACAATTAGTATTTTGAGACACTTCAAAAGGCTAATTTATGTCTTTCTAGCAAATCAACTCAGGTCAAGCACAATTTTTGAGATGCTTAAAAAAATTATGTTCAGAAATGCCAAATTTTGTAATAAAATTTATATACAAGAATATAAATGTTAATGGCAGGAGCAAATACATCTTCAGCATGAAAACGTCCATCAGTCCTGATTTTGACTGCAGTATTATAGCAAAAGTGTTTGCCCTGTACTGCTTAGGTTGCACATTTTCAACTCTATTGTGTCATTCCTTCTATTAATAGCTCTATATCACAAAACCCACGTGTATGATCACAAAAAAACCCCTACGACATACTTTTGTTTTAAAGCACTTAAGTGGAGTACTTAGGACCAAAATTAACTTGTTGGCACATTACGCATTTGCCACTGACTATGAGGAACTCCTGCTGCTAAGTGCTAATTTCTCACTCGTTAACGCCCAGAGTTGGCAAATCACAAACAATGACACTGGTTAATTACTTCTGCCTTAATTTGAAAAGACATTTAACCTTTTTGCGAAAGGGGATGAAGTAGGGAAGTGTAACTAAAAATAAGAACCATCCTTTTTAATCTGACTCCTTCTAGAGTGCAGATAAGACACCATAAAGAACGAAAGTCAGTGCTATGAATTACAAAGTAAAGGTACAAACTGACTTCTTGCATCAATTGTAACATGTAACAAGCTAACGACCAACCACGGTTTACACACCACAATGAACTAGAATGACAGAATGCTTACTTGGTACTGCTATGAAAAAAGGAAACATTCAGCAGCTTCCAGAAGGAGGGAAAAACTCAAACTGTTATCAATTGGTTCTAAAGCTACATAGATACAAGATAGGCCAGGTTATCTCATGTCATATGAAAGACACATTGGAGAAAGTTTAAGCTTAAACTGAAAACCAACCTTACAATGTATCAAACTATTGGACTCCTATGCCTTTTCTTCTTGCTCAGAAAAATTGTATAAATCCCTGAAAAGGTACTTAATTTGTATTATACCTCCCCTGTCTGTAGTTCTTAGCCCGAAAAGACTAGGCGTGATGGAACGTGTCCAAAAGTTATGCAAAACTGTAGATTCAGCTATTCCAGTGAAACTATTGCTTTTAGAACTTTGGTTTTATAAGGGAATTCTTTTTAGAGCTGCAAAGAAATCCATGTAACTAAGGTTTGGTTAATTTCATGCAGTGAAAATAGAATCAACAGTCAATATAGAGACAAGCTTCCTTCAGAACATAATAAACATAGCAAGCGAAAGTTGTCCAAACAAGTTGCACCAGTTTACTGAAAAATCAACCACCAAATAGGTATTTACCATTATATAAATCCTGGTATAGTCATTATCTAGTTTTGACATTAGAAGTTGTGACTACAGGGCAGCCAAAGGCAACTGAGCTGTACTTGGGGTCTGAGTACCAGAAGTGCTAAAGGGAAGCAAAGCAAGCTTATGACCCCAAGGCATGGCAAGACTAGAGCAGCATTACAAAAACTCATGGATTATTTTAGACCTCATTTAGGCTTGATATAGAAGACTAAATTTAGTGTATATACTAAAGGCAGAAGACAGTGTCTTTCAAAGAGCCAGCTGAAGCATTTGAGATAGATGATGGAGATGAGTAAAACACAGTTTGAGTATACTTAAATATAGTTGCAGGGCTCAACGAGTTCTTTAAATAAAACTTACATCTGACTATACTGTTTGCTCTAAATAAGCCAGGTTTGCACTAATTTCAGATTGTTCAGAGGAACTCTTGTAATGGTTTAATGACACAAATTTTGAAAGAAACCCATAGTTAAAGGAGTACATCAGTAATCCTGGAACACTGGAAAGGAGTTTTTCTTGGAAAGGAGTTTCACAGAGATATATTGAAAAAACAGGAAGGTAAAATTCAGATAACCAAAGCCAAATGGTTATTTGCCTTAAGAAAAAAGAACAAAACGACAACAAACCAAAGAAGGGACCATTTGAAAAAAAAATAAAAAAGAAAAGAAGAAAAGTAAAATGTGAATCTGGATTTGACTTGCCCCCCAGTTGAACCACTTTTGTGCTAGAATAGAAAGACTTTTATTTATTTATCAAAGTGGCCTAGTAGGCTCACACATATTCTACTTCACTTTAAGAGAAACTACTTTCTAGTAATGTCTTTTCTTCTGGAATGTCTGTGTGGGGTCCATGCTAACTTCTAAAGATTTGCCTAGACATGTGGCCGTTGTGAAGGGATTTTTTCACCATCAAAAAGCCTTGCATGTGGTTTTATAAAAAATGCATTTTCAACACATTGCTTGATACTGAAATGTAAAACAACTTGCAATTGTTTTTATAAAAATGTTCACTTGATTTATTCTCAGTCTATTTGTTATAGATGGGTTGCATGCATCTCAGCATAATATAAACAATTTGAATTCCGGGAGACTTTTATAATAAAATGCTGGCATATAAATTATTTTTTTTCTAATATGCCTGCACTTAAACAAATATTTTATCAAACAGATTCAGCCAAGAATTAATATTATGAAAACATAACAGTCTCCGTGGTTGGTGATTTTAATTATGATGATCACACCTGAATGTGTCTTTGAAGACAGCCTTCTGGTCTCCCTCACTTTTCAAAGTCAGCTAAAAAGCCGGCTTTGTTTTCTTGTTTTAATATTTAAATATGAAGAAATTCAGAGCATTACCATTTATACATCACTACTTGCTTCCTGGGAAAGGGGAATTAAAAAAGTTTACAATTAAATTACTACATTCTAAGTCAATTTAACATGGTTCTTCAGAATCACAGTTGTAAGTAAACAGGTTTTACTTGTAGTACTAATAAACCTTGGAGATAAAATACTTAACTTCCCCTATAATATCTAGTAAGTTTACTGTTTAAGGACTCTCAACTTTATTTTAGTGTATTTGTACAAGTCTCATTTATGTTAGTGGAGGAGATTCACAGAGTGGCAAAGCTAGGCTTGTAGGCAACAACCACACACCATATTTTCAGGTAAGGCCAACTGGCATCAGTAAGTCAACTTCCTTAGATCTAGACCAGTTCACTACTACCAATGACACAGCAGTATCTTGGAAAACTTTTAGTAACCACTGCTCAGAAACTTACTTCAATTAGCAAGAAATTTTCCACTTAAACGGCTACTGCAATCCAAATCCAGAATAGTTTACAGTAAGATTTTTTTTCTACCACTCATTTACACAGAGTTTTAAAATCAAATAAAGGTACTTGTGTATGAAGACAGTGCCTTTAAATACTCTGAATGTAATTCAAAGCTAATAGTGAAGTTTTATTATTCCTGTCAGTTTTCAAACCCTCCACACAGTTTTGTGATCCAGTGACACACACATAGCTCTGTATTACTTTGACTTCACCAAATCTGGCCAAAAGAAATAGAAAAAAATTCCAATACTTATTAAAATCAAATAACTGAATGAGTTTTTCCTTTATTTTTGTGTCCCGCTCCCTTAAGCCACTTAACACCACCTTCCTGCAGTAGCAACTGCACAAAAATAAACTTGCTTGCAAATGTGGTTCACGAAAGTTTAACAAGTTCTGATAACATACTTTTAAAGATAACATGAAACTTGTCCATGGTACTAACAAGCACTATATATCATGCCTCACGTACAGAAGTTACCAAGCATAATATGTTTCAAGGATCCAGGCATCCAGTTTATGCTGCTTAAGGAAAATTAAGTAAGTAAAACCTAATCTGCTTTAAGCTTTGATGTTACCACAGTAGTTGGGGGAAGTCTTATTTTTAGTGAAGACAAGGAAAAAAATCACAGTCTATTAATATCCTATGATACTCCCATTTCCAAGGAGGTTGTAACTCAAAAGTGGGAATTTCTTTTAGGCTGGGAAAGGTAGGCATTTCCATGAATGCCAGATACTGATATTATATGCAGTTGATGTAAAGTTAGAGTTGTCAGGTGAAAAAAAGTGGATGGAAACTAATATCAAGCCTCTTTCTCTATAGTTACATCTCACTTGGATGTGATTAAATCTTAATAAGCTTTTCTTATACTAGCTGTCTTTTTATCTCTGCAATGAGACTGTTAAGGCTTCAATCAAAGAGCAGCATTTCATCAGGCTTATAATATGATTTAATTGCTTTTGGCATTTGGAGAAATAAAAACAAATCAAATGATATTTATGTGTATATAATGGAGCATGTAAAATATTTCAGAATTTTGCATAGCAAAGTTTTAAAATGCATATTAATAGACTGCACCAGAAACTCTGTAAGTCACTGTCATTAAAATATTATAAATACAATATAACTTTTAGCTGCATAATACATTTTTAATAAACAAACTGTCGAAACACATTCTTCACTTGCACTTATTCATTCAGATCTGAGTGCTGTTCTCCAGGCAAATAAAGGATTTTTATAATCCTCAATGACAAGTTAGGCTTTTTTTTTAAAATACAGTTCTCATGGAAATTAACGTCTAAAAACTATGATTAAATAGCATTGAGATTACAGCGATTTACAAGGATCAAGGCTTTCTAAGTGAAGACTGATGCAGTGAGTGAGAAAGAAAATACATACTGGCTCAAGGCAGCTTTTCATTAAGAGAGGAGATCCTTTTGTGAACTTTGAATCTCTCAAATTTTGTTGGTTCATGTCCTAACTTCTACTGAAATACAGTATTTTGTTGTCTGTTAGCAGTATTCCAGATGCTCAACCCTCAAAGTGACCATGTGCACTTAAGGTAAAACACTTTTTTACTTCCAGTCTCAGCATGTTCAAAATCAGGTAGATGCATTCTTTGCACATCAGACTGTAAGGATTTGTGCTGTAAAGACAGACTATAAGGTGACCCTATGCCTGCACTGCAGAATTTGGCTTGATGTACTGAAAATTAACATGGTTAATTAACTCACATCAGCATTTTAAAAAAGAAATTGTTAATCCTTATACTGCTGGACCGTTTCATGGAAATAATGGCCAAAGTTTTTACTTAAGAATCATAGAATGGTTTGGGTCAGAAGGGACCTTAAAGATCATCTAGTTCTAAGCCCTCATCCCTGTGGGTAGGGATGCTACCCACTAGATAAGGTTGCTCAGAGCCCCATCCAACCTGGCCTTGAACAATTCCACGGTTGGGGCAGCCACAACCTCTCTGGGCAACCTCTTTCAGTGCATCACCACCCTCTGAATAAAGAATTTCTTCCTAACTTCTCATCTAAATTTGCCCTCTCTCAGTTTAAAACTGTTGTCCCTTGTCCTGTCGCTATCTACTTGTATAAAAACTCCTCTCCCTCCTTTTTAAAACTTCTCTTTAGATACTGGAAGGCTGCAGTGAGGTCTCCCCAGAGCCTTCTCTTCTCCAAGCTTAACAACATCAGCTATCTCAGACTGTCCTTATCGAAGAGGGGCTTCATTCCATTTTTCATCTTCCTGGCCCTCCTCTGGACCAGCTCTAACAGGTCCACATCTTTCTTGTGCTGTGAACTCCACAGCTGGATGCAGTGTTCCAAGTGGGGTCTCACAAGGGCAGAGCAGAAGGGCTCCCTCACTATTCTGGCCACTCATATTTTGATGCAGCCCAGGATGTGGTTGGTCTTCTGGGCTGCAAGCGCACACTGTTGGCTGCTTCTGACTTTAGTGGGAATCACTTCGGTATGCATTTTGGAAAACAATGCAATTTGGCTGCCTGGGAAAATGATTCCTCCATCTGTCTCAAAGAGATAATAGATAGTGTTCCAGGTACCTTACTTGGTAATTTGGAGGTAGGTCCAAGGTTCCTGGAAATACAAGGATTCTACCTTTAACAATCTTGATTCAGGGCAAAGAGACTTCAGGTACCCTGGATGATGGTCATAACTAAGCACAAGAAGTTCAACCAAAAAAAATCTCAAATCTGAAAGGCACAATATATTAAAAATTTTTTACATTTTCTTTTCAGAAGCTTAATAAACTCCATTCTGATCAAGAAAGTCTAATATTCTATTCTATATTAAGTGTGGCATCTATATATTTGTCTTATAATTCAGGGTTAGCATACTGTTTTATTGTTCACTGTTTTACAAGTCCATTAATGTATTCCTGTTCAAAAGAATTCCTCTTCCATCCTACAACATGCGACCTGAGGACTAGTTTACTAAAGCTATGCTGCTTCTGTTTTAAGTTGTGCTACTTGTATTTACCAGTTAAGACACTGCAAGAATGTTTCTATCCTTTGAAAAAAGAGGGAACAAAGATGGTTGTTTACACTGCAGAACTATTCCATATATTGTTGCTCAAAGCCTTGCTTTCTGATTAAATCCAGGCAAGGAATAGTGCTTCCTGAGGTACTTGCTTGTTACTCAGTTTCTCTGAGAAAACCTTATGTCATTAGTTCGCTCTCCAGAGACTGTCGATGCAAGGCTGCTATTGTTTGATTCTGCACATTTGAAGCTGTGGATCAGTGTTGAGAAGAGTTACTGAGGTTATTTCAAACATTTTGTTAAACTCACAGCAGCCTTCCCAAAGGAATGCTTGGCCGCAAACTACCTCTTATCATGGGTGACAGAAAACATGAGAAAAGCTTTTGAGTACTGTTAGATTGAAGTCCTGGCAGCCCCAACTGCTGGTCAACTCATGTTGCCACTAGGTGATTAATAGTTGTTTATTTTTACGGCTGAAAGTAACAGGCCATCCTAAGGCCAGTGCAAGATGATATCTGAATAAATCTGTGAGTGCCTCATAGTTTGCAGCAATCCTTTCTTTCTGTGTAGCTGTTTATTTGGTGTCAGCACTCGTTGGAACGATAGGCTATGTCAAAAATGCATTTAACCGAGGAGGAAAAACTGCTCTCACAGTAATTGGTTTTTGTTTAATAATTATTGTAAAACAGAACAAAGCTAAGAGAAAAGGATATTCAGAAAATTTTGATAGCAAAAATGTTGCTAAATAAAGGCACTAGATATCTGTGTGTTTAGCATTTGCTGCATATAAGTCTTGGAGCCACCATTAAAGCTATCTCAAGACATTTTGAATGAATTATTAGACAATTCTGTATCTCCAAATCCTTACACACAAATATACAATAAAACAAACAATATAACAGATGAATTAAACAATGAAGGAGAGCTCATTTGTGCTTTCAACTTCCCAGATCATAGAATTAGTCCAAGACTGGATAGTAAATCACACTGACTATCTCCACACAATGTTGCTTAGCCGCTAAGTTTTAAACATACTATTGTGCATAATTGACAGGCAGAATCATTTTATATGTAATGCTGTGTTTAAATTTACCATCTCTCAAAATGTAAGTTACCTATCTGCATTAAGCAGGGAACAGATGAAAAAGGAAGTGATATGTCTGCTGCCCATTACTGTGGCACCTGGTGCCCACCCAGAGGAACAGCAAACACCTCCTCTGACCTCGAATATTCCTGTTGCCTTTGGAATTCACTGGCAAACTTTACTTGTGCCGGGCACTCACTTCTTTCTAATGCCTAAGGCTCTTCAGCTTGTCTCTCAGTTTATCCATATATGCAGTGTCTATTTAATCTGAGTTGGTTCTGCCCCACATCATATTTGAAAACTTAGTTGTTATTTAGAAAAGGAGTGTGTGATACACAAATCTTATGTATCCCCTACAAAATATCCACTCTCCCGGAAGAGATATTTTCACATGGTGAAAGCTGCAGACTGTTCCAGAGATTTTAGGAGACCACCAAGGTCATCTGTAGAAGCGTCACATTCATTATTAGTGAAGTTAAGTACATTACTGGGGACATGCAAAGAAATCTATTTCCCTTTTTTGCCTTCTGTCTCCTTCACTACTTACACACACACATGCAGACACACACAGAGCTCTACTGCATGCACCTTCTGAAAAATACATGCTATTTAGATTATTTACAAGTTATTTGTTCTTTCTTAGTATATACCAACACCAGAAACAATTTAATTTCAGCTTTCTTTGCTTACTCTGCACCAAATCTTTCTGGGATCACAATCAAGGCACAGAACTCTGTTCAAAAGGAAAATATAAAAATGTACATGGCTATGTAAGTAAGCCCAGAAAGAGGAAGAATCAGAGAAAAATTCTATTGCTTGTGAAACTAAAAGCAACACCAGATTAGTCAAACTATCCAGTGACATATTACAATCCATGTCTGCTAAGAACTGTGGCAGAAGTCTGCAACATGATAAAATAGCATAGTATTAACATTTTCCCTCATACAATTACATGTTGAAAATAATGGAAGACAAGTTGGACTACATATTCCTGTGTTTTCTTTTTTTTTCTTAAATTCTTTGCCATGCAATTGCTAGATTGCTAGATAAAGGAATATTGTTGGTTGGCAGACCTCTAAGAGCATCAAAGTTAGCACTAGCAGTCTCATTTTAAAGAAAACAGAGAATTGAGCTGCTAGTCCTCTTCAATTCCTGCTCCCTTTAAGACAAAACTAATAGAAAATAAAAGGAACAACAAGAATAAACACAACTTTTCCCGCCAAAGATAAAACAAGCTTGAGTAAACAGCTTGGAACATCACGAACAACTAGTTTTACTAAACTTTCTGAGACTTGGCTAACTTCCACCTGAGCACAGCCACTTGGTTGTTTTTCGGTTCTTACACTGCCTAAAAGCTCAGAGTAAGTACATTAAGTGGTAAGATTAGTATCTGTTGTGAACAGCTGTCTTTCCCTCTCCCTTGTCAGCCCAAAAATTGCAAGTTTTTTTGTTTGTTATTTAAAGTGCACATTTTCTAGTGTTCTTTCTCCATTTGTGATTGCAGTGTCATAGCACGCCATGCATTCAAAATGTAATGAAGGACAGTGGCTAAAAATGGTTCCTGAAATCCATGGTTGCTGGACTTTTACAGGAACCTCTCAAGAAAGCTATCTCTCACAGAAATCCACTTGTCAGGAACAGCCATAATGCAGCTTAAGGAGAGGTGCTGACATAAGGTTTCCATCTGCTTCAGCCTCAGTACAGATCACTGAATATGCTGAAGATGGGAATGACACCTTCCACTTGAACCAAGTAATGGAATACAAATATAGACAATAAACGATACTTAGGATAAACGATACTTAGGATATCTTTCTTGTCATTCCCCTCAGTTTATAGCACTCTTGCAAAAAAGGGGGGGCCTGAGGGGGTCTTCCTGTCTGGTCAAGCTAAGACCATCCTTAGCTGGAAGGCATAAAAACTCTCCCCACTAAACCCCAAAATCACACAACAAAAAGAGGATAAGAGAGTCAGTTAGTTGGAGGCAAGAGAGAACAACTGCACCTCATTAAACAGTTAGTGAACACTTAGGCAATTTCAACTATTTAGTTCTACCTCTAGAATCTCTCCACACCACCTGACTTTTGCCAAAGATTTGAAAATATGTTTCTGTACCTTTGGGGTACCACATTTTTTACAAATCAGTATTTCAACAGTCAAGGTAAGTTCGACACATAGTTTGAAGTAAGTGAATTGACTTGGAGGTATGTATGTGCACAACAGACTAAGACATCTCAAGTAGATATTACATATTACCATGCCTTCTCCGGGAACACTCCCTTGTCGCGGGGGAGAAGCTTGCGTGCCCTCATGAGGTTGAGAGCTATGCTGGAGGTGGTTTGTGACGCCAGTAGGGTCTCCCATGCCAGACAGGTCTCAGCTGAAGGGTCAGACAAAGTGTGTCCACGGGCAGGATGGGCTCGCTAGCCCTCTGGCAACCATCCTAGGAGAAGGACAACTCCAAACCCAAACCCGGGCAGATGGAGCTCACTTAGCCCTGTAAGGCCATCCATCTAAGAAAAGGATACTCTAACCAAACCTACGTCCTGAGGTATTCGCTGTCACCGCCCAAGCTCGCTAGGCCGTGGCAGATGAACCTTAGGAGTAAAGGGTGGGGCCAGTTCTGCGCACACTGTGCCTCACCTAAAAAATCCATTGCGCAGGCTCAAAGGGTTCACCCACATTGCATAGCCCTGTAGTGACAGGCGAGGGTCGAAAACGGCAGGTGATAGGAAGCAGCTGGAAGCCGCAGATCCAACCCTGCATGCAGGCGGTTCAGGATATGGGTCATTAGAGACTTGACCCCGGAGATGACAGTCTCTTGCGGCAGCATCCTGAATGACCAAGCAGCCTTTTCTAGGGACAGCACTGCTTGCTCCACACAGAGGGAGGCCTAGCAAAGGTGGCCTAAACAAAGCTCATCTCCACACCCGGTTGGATAACCGCGGCCAACCGGCATCTTCCATGCGGTCAAACAAAAACAAAGAGATTTCAAAGGCATACACCTGCCTGCAAAGGTGTGCTCAAACTAACACTCGCATGTTGGAACATCAGAACCATGCTTGATACTGGGGATAGTGGACGTCCTGAGCGTCGTTCTGCTCTAATTGCCCGCGAACTGTCACGGCTCAACATTGACATTGCTGCTGTCAGTGAAGTTCGTCTTCATGAGGAAGGCAGCCTTAAAGAACATGGTGCTGGCTACACACTCTACTGGTCAGGCAAACCCAAAACCAAAAGACACCTTTCAGGAGTTGGCTTCATGATTAAAAACTCCATTGCCTCCAAACTTGAAAATCTGCCAACAGGTCATTCCGATCGCATTATGTCCTTACGCCTCCCTCTACACAACAAGCAACATGTTGTTCTTTTTAGCATATATGCCCCAACTCTCCAAGCTGACCCAGCGGAAAAAGACAAATTCTACACAGACCTGCGCCGCCTCACCCAAAATGTTCCTGCAGATGATAAGATCATAATCCTTGGTGACTTCAACGCCAGAGTAGGTAAGAATTCTGAAGCCTGGAAAGGAGTCCTGGGCAAGCATGGCGTTGGAAACTGCAATGACAACGGACACCTCCTGCTAGAGTTTTGTGCAGAACGGCAGCTCACCATCACCAACACTATCTTTCAACAGAAAGACAGCCTGAAGACAACCTGGATGCATCCTCGATCCAAGCACTGGCACCTCATTGACTATATCTTAGTACAACAGAGAAATGTCAGTGAAGTCCGTCATACTCGAGTGATGCCCAGTGCAGAATGTCAAACAGACCACCGCCTTGTGCACTGCAAACTTAACCTCCACGTCAAGCCCAAACCTAAGAGAGGCAGCATTCCAAGGAGGAGGCTCCAAGTCAGCAATCTTCAAACAGCTACAGTGAGAGACAGCTTCCAGGGAAACCTTCAAACTAGACTTAAAGATAATCCCATAGATCCCTCTCCTGAAGCGCTTTGGCAACATATTACAAGTTGCATCCTGCAGTCCTCTGAAGAGTCCCTAGGGTTCTCCTCCAAGAAAAACAAAGACTGGTTTGATGAAAACAATCAAGAGATCTAGGAATTGTTGAAGAAGAAGAGAACT
The DNA here is from genome assembly GCF_047495875.1 of Pithys albifrons albifrons. Lineage (NCBI taxonomy): Eukaryota > Metazoa > Chordata > Aves > Passeriformes > Thamnophilidae > Pithys > Pithys albifrons. Next base: position 31,632,689 of record NC_092463.1, on the reverse strand, counting down.
ACTCACCAAGCACACCTTGCTCAGCCATCTTGCCATATAAAAAAAGCCACCTTTCATCTTGCATGCAGCAAGCTCCAACAGAAACTTCGAGACATCCAGAACAAATGGTGGCTCGACCCAGCAGAAAAGACACAACTATGCGCAGATTTGGGTGACCAAAGAGGATTCTATGAGGCCCTGAAAGCAGTGTACGGACCCACACACCAGGTTCAAAGCCCCCTACTCAGTGCAGATGGTCAAATGCTTCTAACAGATAAAACCTCCATCCTGAACTGATGGTCTGAGCACTTTCAGACTCTCTTCAGTGCCAACCATGTAGTCCAAGGCTCAGCAATTCAGAACATTACACAACAACTGGTGAAATATGAATTGGATGCAGCCCCTGCTATGGGAGAGATACTCAAGGCCATACAACAGGTGAAAACTGGCAAGGCAGCTGGGGTTGATGGAATTCCACCTGAAATCTGGAAGCATGGAGGTCGAGCACTCCATGCCAAATTCCACAAGCTTGTTGTGCGTTGCTGGGAACAAGGGGAACTACCACCAGATCTCCGTGACACAATTATCATCACCCTGTACAAGAAGAAAGGAGAAAAATCAGACTGCTCAAATTACCGAGGTATTACTTTGCTCTCCATTGCTGGTAAAATCCTTGCAAGAGTACTTCTGAACAGATTAGTACCCACTATTGCAGAAGATCTTCTACCTGAAAGCCAGTGTGGTTTCAGAGCCAATAGGAGCACCACAGACATGGTGTTTGTTCTCAGACAACTGCAAGAGAAGTGTAGGGAAAAGAACAAAGGTCTCTATGTAACCTTCGTTGACCTCACCAAAGCTTTTGACACTGTGAGCAGAAAAGGCCTGTGGCAGATCTTGGAACGATTAGGATGTCTCCCCAAGTTCCTCAAAATGATCATCCTGCTACATGAGGATCAGCGTGGACAAGTCAGATATGGTGATGCACTCTCTGAGCCCTTTCCAATAACCAACAGTGTGAAACAAGGTTGCGTTCTTGCACCAACTCTATTCACAATCTTCTTCAGCATGATGCTCCAAAGAGCCACAGCAGACCTCGATGAAGAAAACGGCATCTACATCCGATATCGTACCGATGGAAGCCTATTCAACCTAAGGCGACTGAAGGCCCACACTAAGACCCTGAATCACCTTGTCCGCGAGCTGCTTTTTGCTGATGATGCCGCCCTCGTTGTTCACACAGAAGCAGCTCTGCAGCGCTTAACATCCTGCTTTGCAGAGGCTGCTGAGCTTTTTGGGCTGGAAGTCAGCCTGAAGAAGACGGAAGTTCTCTACCAACCTGCACCTCAAGAAGTCTTCCATCATCCTCACATCACCAAAGGCAATTCAGAGCTTAAGTCAGTCCAGCAGTTCACCTATCTGGGAAGTATCATTTCCTCAGATGGTAAGATTGACAAAGAGATAGACAACAGGTTAGCAAAGGCATACAAAGCCTTCGGAAAACTCCATAAAAGAGTCTGGTCCAATAAACACCTGAAGAAAAGTACAAAGATCAGTGTCTACAGAGCCATTGTACTGTCTACTCTTTTATATGGGTCTGAATCATGAGTCATCTACCGCCACCACCTGTGGCTTCTCGAACGCTTCCATCAGCGCTGCCTCCGTTCAATCCTAAACATCCACTGGTCTGATTACGTGACCAATGTGTCTGTTCTTGAACAGGCAGGGGTCACCAGTATCGAGGCCATGCTGATGAGAACGCAGCTGCGCTGGGCAGGGCACGTCTCCAGGATGGAGGATCACCCCCTCCCAAAGATTGTGCTCTATGGTGAACTCGCCACCGGCTGCTGCAAGAGAGGAGCCTCAAAGAAGAGATACAAGGACTCCCTGAAACAACACCTCAGCCTTAGCCATATTGACTGCCACCAATGGTCCACTCTGGCCTCCAATTGGGATTCATGGAGACACACCATTCACGACGCTGCTGCTTCCTTTGAGAATGCACGGAGAGTCAGTCTTGAGGAGAAAAGACAATGCAGAAAGAACCATTCCTTGCCAATATCACCTAGGGAGACGTTCCGCTGTGCCTTTTGTGACCGGACCTGCCTATCCTGTATCGGCCTTTTTAGCCACCAGCACGCTTGCAGCAAGCGTGGGTAGTGCCCTTCTCAAATCTTCGTTCGCAAAGCCTAGCCATGATGATTATGATTACCATGTAATGATACAAATACACCCAAGTCTGGCACCATCTTCCTGAAGAACAAGATGAATCCTCAGTGGGATTTGGAGATTTTCAGTACAAAGCCTTTGTTATGCAGAATTCCCCAGTGACAAAACTACTTCCACCATGCTACAGAGATGCAAACTGAATGACCAGCTCTTGAAATAGTATGGTATGTTCTGCTCTGGTTAAAAAACAAGCTGTCCAGTCACAAAAACCAGTTGCACCGAACTCCCTCCCTGCTCAGAAGTACCTGACAGCAAGATTTATAATTGATGCAGATATTTTTTTCCTTCAAGCCTCCCTAGGCCTAAAGTACCAGGATGAACTGCCAAAGGAAAACTTGCACAGGTATTGCATTGTTGCTGAGGATAAATAGGACTTCCAGTTTGAGACCAGAATATCTCTCAGTTCCACAGCTGCTAAATCCACATTAACATTTTTAAAAGGTATTTTTAAAGCCATACCAATAGATTAAGCATTATTTTTAGTTAAGTTCAAAAGAAAGAAAAAGTACAGCTTTGCCTGCTCTACCTGATTTCACTATGGCAACAGAAGAAAAATGGTAAATTCAGGAGATTAAGAGAACTATAATTCCAGCTGAACCAGCAAAAATAAGAATTAAAAATTACTTTATGATTTCTTGATTACCTACAGGCCCTTTTGAACCATTCTTTAATTAAAAAAAAATCAAGTCAGACCACATACAAAATGACAGAAATTTTATAGAACAGTATAGAACAGCTTCTATTTGCTTAAGTAATGTTTCCACTTTAATGTACTTATTTGATCTCATTTGCTTAACACTGCCAATATTCAGTACTGTGCAAATTTATGGAAATCTGACTTTAAAGAGCTTTGTGGTACTGAGTGATTTTTTAATTTTTTATATACTTATACTGAAGTGACTTGATGAGACTCTGGAATAAATGAAATATAACTCAGTAGCATGTAATGATGTCTTGTGATATGCTGTGAGGTAATATAGGCAGAAACATGTCATCATTGTGTGTAAAAAAAACTGAATGCTTTCACACTGGTTTACTTTGCAGAAAAGTCTGTCCCATGACTATAAAAAACTATGAATAAAACCCAGTAGATTTTTTCCTATGGGCATTTAAGGACAATTGTGCACTTGCAGAATATCTCTTATATACTGCAGGAGTTGCAAGATAGTCTAATTACATTAGAAGAACACAAACTGCATTCCACTGTTTAGAAAACAAAACAAACCCAAACCAGATATATTTGGAATGCTACTGTGTAAATACATAAAAAAATAATCACAGAATCACAGAATAGGAAGGCTGGAAGGGACCACAGAGGGTCATCTGGTCCAACTCCCCTGCTCAAGAAGGGTCATCCTAGAGAACATGGAACAGGATTGTATCCAGAAGGTTCTTGAATATCTCCAGTGAGGGAGACTCCACAACATCTCTGGGCAATCTGTCCCAATGCTCAGTCACCTGGACAGTAAAGAAGCTCTTCCTCATGGTCAGGTGGAACTTCCTGTGCATCAGTTTCTACCTGTTGCCTCTCATCCTGTTCAGCACAACCAAGAGCCTGGCTCCAACCTCTTGACAACACCCCTTTCAGATACTTACGAAACTTTGATGAGGTCTCCTCTCAGTTGTCTCTTGTCAAGACTGAACAGGCCCAGCTCAGCCTTTCCTCATAAGAGAAATACTCCGCAAGAGAGATAATCCTCATAAGAGAGATACTCTGCTGGACCTGCTCCAGGAGCTCTGTGTCTCTCCTGCACTGAGGAGCCCAGAACTGGACACAGCACTCCAGATGTGGTCTCACCAGGGCTGAGCAGAGGGGCAGGATCACCTCCCTTGCTGGTCATGCTCTTCCTGATGCACCCCAGGATACCACTGGCCTTCTTGGCCACAAGGACACACTGTTGGCTCATGGAGAGATAGTTGTTTGCCAGAACCCCCAGATCCTTCAAAGCTGCTTTCCAGCTGGCCAGTCCTCAGCCTGTACTGGTCCATGGAGTTATTCTTCCCCATGTCTAGTAAAAAAATCTAATAAGTATAAATTAAAAAAAAATCTAACAAAAGAGCAGATATGGTGAAAGTAAGATTTTAACTTATTGATATTTGTGTTTGGCAGCCATGACCAATCAAAGAATATCTGTTGTCTTAAACAATAAAGATCCAGAAACCAAACCAGGCATTTATTAGTCATTGTTTAAGTTATCTACTTTTTTACTTCAGGTAACTACTCTGGTTTTTGTACATGATCTGCAATTTAAAAGTAACATGCCCAAAATATTGCTATGGTTCATTTTAAATCTACACATAGACATAAAGCCTGCAATAAAGAAATTATATTTCCCTTTGCTTTCCCAGAGAAAGAAGAAATCAGTCTGTGTAACCATTGATCACTAAAGGCACACAAAGTGATGCAGCTAAGGAAAGGGCAAAATAATCCTACAAGCAGAGGAGAGAGATTTTTCAGTAAAAACCTAAAAATACTGTATTCCCTAAACACTTGCTTAGTCCTCATCTCAAAACTGTGACAGGCCATTCAAGAAAGACATATAATAGCCAGATATAAGAGCAAGGCTACTGTGATGACCAGGAAAGAGAACAGCTGTTCATAGGAAAGGCTAGATGAGTTTGGTCTTTCCAGCCTAGGAGAGCAAGGGCTGAGGAGAGGTGTAACTGTCCTCCACCCATCAGGGAGACCTATGTGCTGGATCCAAAAAAAATTTCCAGTGAGGGTAGTAGGAAATAATTTTAAAATTACACTTGGCAATTTTAACGAATAGTTTATAAGACACAGTGTTTATCATAGCTGCTGACCAGACACAGTGACAAAGCCTTATACATTTCTAAACGTAGTGCAAAAAATTAGTAACTCAAAATGCTCTCTCAAGCCATTTGAAATGATATCACCACTGCTAACAAAATTAAACACAGGTCCAAATGTTTTTTCCCCTACCTGAGGAACAAAGACTAATGCTTGTAAAATATGACATGTATTTATAAAACAAGGTACCAGAAAGTTATCGAGAATGCAGAAAAATAGAGTTTAAAAAAAGCTAAGATTAAAAGGAAATCTCCTTTTCAAATGAGCAATATGAATCTGAACAATGTTTGTTTGCCCACAGACACAGCTTAATTAATAAGTTTTCATAAATAATAATGGCTTGTCTGATTTTTATCAGAGTTAACATCTTCAAATTGCAAAGGTTCTACATACTTGGAAGTTAAATACATAAAGACAAACAAACCTTTCTAACAGAAGAAGAAGTAAATACAACTTTTCTAATTTCACTTTTTTGTTTTTACAACACATGCACACAACAACCACCTCTTCTGGTTCAGTGTTATCCAGGTTACTCCTGTCTAATTCTCAAGCCTAAAGCAAAATGATCAATCAAAGATATGTTGAAAGAAATGAAACAATCACCAAACCTCAGAATTCTGAGTATTAGCTCTGTCACTAATTCCCTGTCATAGTTTCTAAGGAAAAGAATATTTTATTTCTGGTAAGCAATACCCATGTCAGTCACAACCTTCACCCACAAATCCTTTTTTTTTTTTTTTAAGGGCTCTGGTTGTAATGTACATAGCTTATATAAGGTTCCTGGGACTAGGTGAATATCTCATCAGCCCTGGCCCACCTGGAGAAGTGAACTCTGTGTGGATTTTGCACACAGCAAATCTAATAGTAAGTGAAGGCACCAAATTGTCAGTGGGGAAGTTGTGCCTGTAAACCAACTTCCTGGCAGGGCTAAGTGTGACAGGTGGAGTATAACACAATCCCTACCACCTCCAACACACTTGCCGGCAGTAAAAATGGGCTGAACATTTTTTGCTTACAAATAGAGCTAAACTCAACAGTAAAACAGAACAAAACAATAGCAACTGAATCAAATGTGACAGCAAAACCCCCATTTTATGCACACACTTTATTACAGTTCTTAACTTTGTGTTTGTGTAGCAAGTGAATTTATGCTTCAGCATGTCTAAAACTGAATTACAGAGACAAAAACAGTGGTAATTTTCTTTACAGTCACCTACCAATTGAATGAGAAAAAAGAGGGCAACTATTCCAGAAGAAAGTATACACTCAATTCCCTTGCCTTACCTGTCCAGTCACTTACAGAATAAAAGTATTTATTGCAAGGATGAGCCATAAAGTGTCAGACATTGGATTCAAAGTGTGAAGAAAGAACCACCTCTATCCACTTCCATATACTGCTTCTAGCAAGAATCCTTTTCATTACACTTTTTTTGGGAATAATTAAAAAAATGAGGCATGAGAGATGAAAATGACATACTGTCACAGTAAATTTATTCTTTGTGAAGACAAAAATGTAGACAGATAAGTGAAGCAGAAGTGTGGTATGAAACATCTGGGCAATAATTTAAAAATCTAATATTCATTATGCTAGAAAAGCAGAGAGTTAAGCCACTGTTCTCATTCAACATTAACTGGCACTTGCCAACAAACTTGCAATAAAGGCTGATGATAAATAAACAGATACTAAATGATGGCACCTCAATGTTCACACAACTTCAAAAATATAAATGGTTAAGGATAAGCTATGTAAAGAGCAAGCAAACATATTTCCTGATTTTGTACCCAGAGCTCAGTGAAATATTACATATTCTTGGGATTTTTCCAAAAAAACAGGAGAAACAAACTCAACAAATTTAATGTACTGTCAGAAGGATGAGTTTAAATATGAAGATCTCACTTGACAATAAATATTTTTATTAGCAACATTAAAATACCTTTGAAAATCCTTTACCTTTTGTAAATTCTAATGTTTCCAGATGAATCTGAAAAAATCAGCAATTATCATGTTGGACTTATACTTAAATGGAATATGTAACTTTGGATTTTACATATTTTTATCATTCTATATTCAGTAGATTCTAATAAAGAATTTAAAGAGATTGTCAGAAAGGTAAGCTTGATAATTTAGTTTTTTTCATTATTAAAATGAAAACAATGAATTGTAAAATTAAATACCACTTTTAAAAATAGTATTTGGAAGTAGAGGCTAAATTTGTTTTGGGATATTTCTGACTTATTACTCTATGTTAACAATGTCACTTTAAACACATTTTTTTAATGTCTTGCTTCTAGGGTAGTTACTACAATCATAGAATCATAGAATGATTTAGGTTGGAAGGGACCTTAAAGGTCTTCCAGTTCCAACTCCTCTGCCATGGGCTGCAACACTTTTCACCAGATCAGATTTCTCAGAGCCCCATCCAACCTGGTCTTGAACACTTCCAAAAACGGGGCATCCACAACTTCTCTAGGAAACCTGCTCTAGTGCCTCACCACCATTACAGTAAAGAACTCCCTAATATCTAATCTAAACCTACTTCTTCAGTTTGAATCCATTTTCCCGTGTACTGTCAACTACACGCTCAATAGTCGCTCTTACTCTTTTGTAGGCTCCCTTCAGGTACTGGCAGGTGGATATTACGTTACCCCAAAGCCTATTTTCCAGACCGAAAATACCCAATTCTCTCAGCCTTTCCTCATAGGACAGCTGTTCCAGCCCTCTAATCATTTTGATGGCCGTCATCTGGACTCTCTCCAACTGGTCAATGTCCTTCCTGTGCTGGGGACCCCAGGGTCGGATGCAGTACTCTAGGAGGGATCTCACCAGGGCGGAGCAGAGGGGCAGAATCCCCTCCCTCATTCTGCTGGCTGTGCTGCTTTTGATGCAGCTCAGGATACCACTGGCTTTCTGGGCTGCAAGTGGACATTGCCATGTCATGTCCAGCCTTTCATCCACCAATGCCACCTTTAGAGTAAGTGAGGGGTGAGTATTTGGCTCTTAAGAATGGTCTTATGGGAAATGTCTATTATGTTTACTGTTATTTGATGATGAAACGTCAACAGGCTGAAATATTTCTATATTAAATTATTCTATTCAATAAAAGCATCAATAGTTTGCCTGGTTATAAAATACAATTTCACTACAATGCATTAAAAGAAATAGCATTAATGTAAAAGCCCTGCCATGTGCATTAGTCCATATTAAACCACAGTCCCTCAGCCCCTGGCGTTAGGGTATTGTTAAAGGTCTGACAAACCCACAGCTACAAAGAAATTCAGAGATGAGACTAAAAATCTTTACTTACCACTTTATGCCTAGTATAATAATTCACTGACTGTATTAAGGATAGACCAATAACTAATAATCCCCTGTCTTTGTGGGTTTAAAATAAAACCATTAAAATATACAGTATCTTAGAAAAATATTAAGTAAACATTAAAGATGTTGTGCACACACACACATACAGTACACAGCACTGTTTATATTCTATGGTATTTTTTCACAACATGTGGAGGGTAAAATGGTTTCCATTACCTCACTAAAACACAAATAAAGAAATATTGACCATTCAATCAGGAGTTGCAGGCATTGGACTGTATGATAGGGACCTTCCAAATACAATTGAAGAAAATGTACCTCATAAATAATGCTCTATCCATTAAAGACAAGACAGTCAACTGACAGTTCACAGGATGTACTATGAAAAATCAAGGTGGCCAGCATGATGACAAGGAAATTTTTGCAATAGTTCAGAATTAAGACAAAACATTAATGAACAAAAAAAATTATTTTTTCTCAGTATCTAATCTTGTTTACTATTTCAGATTTTTCCCTCTGTTTTGAAGCATGCTGTCTCATTCATGGTCCCCTTACATGAATGGAAGGTAAACAAAAATCTCTCATGACACTGGAACATCTCATGGTCATTTATTTTAATTTCTGGCATACATTATGATCTGTACTTAGTGGATCCTCTGTTCTTATCATATTTTGATTATATCAGCATATATATTACTCATTGATCAGCAACTCTACTTGTCTTCTACAACACAATTTGACATCAATACCAGAAATGAGATGAGATGCAAACAAAATGATATAGAATTACTAAATAATAGTTGATCATTAATTATATTTGCGATGCATGACTTGTCAGAATCAGACTTAACAGTAGGTAAAGAATGCTTTTTTCTACTACACTTCCAGAAATTTGATAGAAGAAAAGACCTGCTTTCAGAGCTAAAAAAAAATTGTAATTACCAGTAGCTAATCACATCTGAGGATTATTGGTGTTTCTGAGTAAGAAGTCAGGGATGCCATCAGATGCCTCTTCATAGTAACTGTTATCAGTGACTTGGTGATCTCAGTTGGATCTCTAGCAAATGGTACTTTTCCTAACAAAACCCTGCTGTAATGCTCTCAAAACTCAGCTTGGTCCCAGGGACTTACTTCCCAAGGTGCTATTTCCAACTGTACAGACACCAGAGAAGCAATGCAGAATGAATTGTACCACTCACTACTTGGCTGAGTAAAATCTAGAAACTTAATCTGTAACATTCAATTTGACATCTGACTTAAAATGATGAGTTTTAATGCAGAGGTTACGACAACAAAAAAACTCAACTATGTTTTGATTTAGCAACATAAAAGTTTAGTAATTTTTTATCAAAATGAAACACTGGAAATTTTGAAGAAGAAATTTTTCATTTTAGTTTGCTGAAATATATTGGAAATGGAATTAAATGGAATCCCTCACACTCCCCCTCCCCTTTCTTTGAACATGTTGCAATGTGGTTAGACTTCCTCAACTCTAATAAAGTACTGTAAAGGAGTGGAGGAGGCGATATGATTCTCTAGAGCCACAACAGCTATCCACGCTAAACACAGAGCATTGAAGGGTTGCAGTTGTTGCTTTATTAAAAATTACATGAAAGAAAGCAATTCAAGTTCACACAAATAATGGATATATTCTTAGCTGGACTGAAGCAGACATTGAACTTTCATTTTTACAGCAGAAATCTTGAAAATTAATAAAACCTAGTTCTCTGTCCAAAACTTGCCCCAACATACAACAAAAAATTTCTTCAACAAATTTTCTGGGGTGACAATGATTATCTTCAAACAAAGGAAAGAAAAATACTATAAGAAATCAAAGAACCAGGTCATTTTGATATCTGATAACCAAAAGGAATGTTTTGGGAGAAATGAGTTTATCTCCACTGTAGTCTGATGAAGCTTTTCAGATATTTAGTACTTGATTACCTTTATTAATACACTCAGGCATGCATATATCCTCTGAGAGGTCTGCTTTAATGGCTGAGCTTTAATGGCTCAGCTGACAGGATATGTTAAAAGACAAGAAAATTTAGTAGTAAGTTTGATCTCCATGCTACCCACTTTTAGACCTCCAAAAGTGCAAGGCTGATCTATATATTAAAGCAATCCAGAGCCCAAAAGTGGAAAAAAAAACAATGGTAAAAAAACAACAAATCAAACCAACCCAGGACTGGAGGTAAGCTTTGTAACATATGAAACATTTTCAGCCAGACAACTTCAATCCAATACTTATTTTCCACTTCTCTATCCTGTCTTTTAACTTAAAGATGTTTATAAATGACATATGAAAAGATTCCTGGGGAATTAACTCAGAGATAGCACTAACCTGATGATTTATACATTGCTGTAGTAATATAAAAAAGGGGCATATTTACAGTTATGCTTACATATACATGAATATATGTGTGTATAAAGGTGATAGAGAGTACGCTCATGATGATGGGATGCCCTATGTTAAAGTAATCATGGCTAAATTTTGTTTTCCCTCATGACAAGGCAAATGTAGTGAGACTTGCGTAACTTTACAACCAACTCTGTGCACCACTGCTGCTTTCTATTCCATACAATTCACCTTCTGGACAATATTTGTTAAAAAAAATAACATTTGTTTCTCCATTACCCCACACCCCTCTGATAAATTCAAAGCGTAAATTTATTAAACTGGTTACAGAAAAGCATAGGATAAATAGGAATAATTTACCTTTTTCAGAGCCAAGTGTGACTGCTTTTCATTATAGTTTCATGGGATTTACCTGAGCTCCATGAGGACAAATGCTTTCTTTTTAGAATTAGTTTTTCAGGACTTCAATACAATATATAAAAGGAATGTATTTGTATTGGGGTATATTTTTTATTTTTGTTTGTTTTGTATACTGAACAGATTTTACAAGTCATTTTCAGTGTAGCAGTTGATTCCATATTTGCAGAATCAACATGAATATTGTAGCACAACTTTTATTACAGAACAAAATGAATTTAGGAAGATGTTGTGTAAAGAGAAATTTGCATAATTTCTGACTTTTGGAGAGTAAAAAATGGCTGACTTTTAAGAGTAAAAAACCAGAAAGTGCTGTTAAAATGGGTATTTTTGTATTACATTTATAGCTTGGCAAAAACACTCTTTAATTTTCCTGCACTGAATGAAGTTCATTGCAAAATAGTTTCTAGCATTCACTAATCAGTTTAGAAAACTGGTAGTTTAGGAGTTTATTACTCTCCTGGCCAAAACTTTTGTTAACCTGATTTAATCAATGGTTAGGAACACTTTTTGTGTGCTATTACTATTCTTAAGCTTAAGAAACTTTCTCCTTGCTGTTTAATCACTAATACACCTTTAGAAAACCAATGCATTTGCTCATATTTAGGCTACTTACTCTTGGGTGTATTTGGGAAAACCAGACACGATGTACTGCAGACTGCACCTTTTTTTTTCTACAGAAAGTGACTCACCACCTACAGTGCTTAATTAGAAGGATAACACTTCAGTCACTTTAATGAGGAAAGTGTAAGACTGTTCAGTATTTTCTAAATCATATACATTCAAACAAGGATCATACCATGTTAAATGCTTCTTGAACTCTGTCAGGCTTGGTGCTGTGACCAATTCTCTGGAGAGCCTGTTCCAGTGCCCAACCACCCTCTGGGTGAAGAACAACTTTATAATATCCAGTCTAAACCTCCCCTGACACAATGTCAGCCCATTCCCTCAGGTCCTGTCACTGGTCACCACCTCTCCTCTTCCCCTCATGAGGGAGTCGTAACTGCAATGAGGTCTCCCTTCAGTCTCCTCTACTCCAGGCTGAACAGACCAAAAGACCTCAGCTGCTCCTCATACGGCTTCCTCTGCAGACCCTCCACCATCAGTAATATTAATTTATAGGAGCCAATTACTACCTTTTTTTACCATTGCACTTTGTGTTTTGAAACAATACTGGATAGCTCCAGTTGCAACAATGAAGATCCACCATTTTTACTGAGCTACAAAATACATCCACATTTTTTAAACCCAGCTTTCATCAGATTGAATGTGTTTTTCATAGAACAAGATTATTAATTTCCAGGATCTGGGTAGTTTCAAACTACTTCAGTTTATTTAGAGAGCAGTATATTCATTTCCAGTAACGACAATTTGACTAAACCTAAACATGTTGTCTGTTTTGCATTTTACTTGTTAACAATAAAATAATCACTTTCAATTACAATAAATTATATTCAAATTGACTTTGTAAACTACAGTGAGATTGCAGTAAGTGCTAAGTCTAAACATCTTCTAAAGATCATGTAAATAAATTTTAGGAAACAATGTTTTTAGGAAACTATGTTTGCTTTGAATAACACAACTGATTCAAAATAATTCCATTTTGAGGTCATCTGGCTATATTAAAGGATTAATTTAAGCAGAACAATAAATTTTTGACATATGACTAGATAACACGAGACTTGGTAATAAAAACTGCAAGTCCCTCTCCTGCTGTTTCTCTTCCAGATTAATGAAACTTTTATGTTTGGTACTGTGTCTTGATCTGTTCCGTTACTGCTGTCAGGCTACCCTTCCACCCCTAGATGTTGGAATCCTGGTCTAAGATCACTGATTTTACTAGTGGGATCTTAACATGAACATTCTGTACAGACATGAATATGGTAGTCTGCCATGAAATACTCAGGCTGAAGTTGGGGCATGGAGCTGAAATGCACAGGCTAAAGACAAGTGAAGACCAGATGGAAAATATTGCTACTTCTCAATGCTGATTTTAAGAAATCAGAAGTACATACACAGTAATTTCTCCTCATATAATTTTTAATTTCCATGAAACATTAGTGTTCTCTGTCCCATTTACAAACTCAAAGTAGAAACCATACAGTCCATTTTCTAATCCACTTTTCCAAGTGTTGAGTCTTTTTTTACTGGCATCACAATAACATAGTAAGGAGATAAGAACGTTGCTAGTAATGAAAAAGACCTATACCCCAAACCAACCTTATATTGAATTGGGCCTCCCTCCCTTTGTAGAAATTCTCATTCCAGATATTTAAAGGGTAATGAGAGACAGTAATTACTCACTAAGGACTTCTTATACTTCCTTTTAAGTAGGAGAAGCAGCAGATACTATTCTAGCTCACTGATGATCCTCTTGATTGCTAAGAGTGCCTTTCCAGTTTCATAAATGTGGTCACACATCCCCATGTGCTAATCTAGTCCCTCATACCTAACTTGGACACTTGATGCTGAGGTCCTAAGGAAATCTGTGTCTATCTGACCTTTGCAATAAAAAGTAACATGCAGGGAGTCAAAGGGCAGGAAGTAGGTTCTGTGCCTCAGCTGCTCAAAAACTGGCAGTCAGGTTTTACAAAACCAAACCACAGTGGACAGAAGTTAGTTAATGCTACTTCTTAACAGAAACATTACCAGGTAAAAGTAGTATGGCAAAACTTTTTGCGAGCGACTGCTTTTATTTCCTCTTGTTGATATTATATTATCTATAGATACCACACTAAAGAATACTCACAATGTTATTTCAGTTTTCTTTATATCTAGGTTATTGATATCCCAAGTGTTAGGTCATGGTTTGCCACTGCTGCAATTTGTGTCAGCCATTCCTGAGACTTGGAAGACCTCAGTGCAGATCTGTAGTGACTACAGTTCCCAGATACCTGCAGATCACCTCAGAATGACACTGAGATCTCAATGTCGACTATGTAGAAATTGTATAAACCTGCATTTGCCATGATCATGGTAGTTTGTTACCTGCTTGCTGGTTTCTTACACCAAGAGCTGCAACTATTCCAATCAATCAGTAATTCTGGGATTAAGTTAGGTCTCTGGTGACAGTACTTGTTTCAGTGTTTTGTAATGACCACACTTGTAACTGACAAAATATATCACTATTAGGCCCCAAATTTCAACAGAGAAGGAAAACCTTAAATGCAGACTGCTAGATGTGGAATCATGGGCAACTTTGCTTCTTGTGAAGAGGTGAATTAGTTTTCAAAACTCAGGTGATTCAGGTCCATACTCAGAACAAGTAACAGATAATAAGATAAATCTGTAGTAGTAAGTTACTGCATATTTTCTAAGAACTCCAACTGTAAATATTTCTCAGATAATGATTTTTAATAAAAAATAACTAGCACTCAAGCCAACTATCAATTACATCTTGAAATCCAGGTAAATGTAACAGATATAAGTAAAATCTTAGAACTGAACAGATACAATAATAATACTTAAAAAAACATTGTTTCAGGGCAAAATCACTGTATCTCTACCCTCAAAACTAAGCATAGTTATAAATGCCACACTTAAAATTATAATGTGTTTAAAGCCTGTTAGTCAGCTAAATGGGAGAAAAAAACCTTTAGCTTTAAGGGACACTTTGGGACAATAACACCCTTATTAAAAAATAAGGATACATCAAAACTCTTCCGTTAAAAGGTTAAGTGTTAGTCTTTGTGTAGTTGATAAATGTTGAGCTAATCTAATCAGTGGTTGTAAGAGGCAATGCCATCAGCTACTTGCCCTAACCTGTGCTTCTTACGTTTTCAAGAAAGTAAGATTTGAGAAAGATGTCAAATTCAGGCCTTTGACCTAGCAAGGACCTTGTTCGTGCCAGCCTCATGTTCTGCTAAACAGACTGAGAACTTCAGCTCAAATCAGGAACATGTGCACTTCTCTAATACAACACATGACTTGGAAATTAAAATGCAATGTGATCAAGTGCTTTAGGATGTTTTAACAGTTAAGAATGCAGCCAGGGGAAGAAAAAAGGCTGTTTCTGTGTTTTGATTTGGGGAGGGGGAGAAGGACAGATTCAATTGCAATGGTTTTCTTCAAAAGAATGAGGAAACAAAAATTCATTAGTTCATGTATGACTGACCCAGAGGAAATAAGGACGTTGCATGTTTCTTTATGACATGTGTCCCTTATTAGATAAGTAGGTTTTGCTACTTTCAACTGAACAAAGTTAAAACTAATTAGACAGTAGTTAAATTACAATCTAAATACAACACAAACAAACAAAATAGCAAATGGCATTTTGGTTACCAATAATATTCTTAAATGCTGTTGATTATTTACAATAGTACCTGTATGGATTATTTCCAAGTATTAGACTAACAAACTTTGCCAGCTGCTGGAATGACAGTCAGTGTAATACTAGGATGGACTTTTCACATATGCCATATTAAACAAGAATAATTTATTTTACTCCATCTTCTACTGGTACTTACATGTTACACTAGACATTACATTTGAATCTGGACTCTGTATAAACCATAATCCGTCCACCCTTTTTGGCAATTATGGAAAGATCAAGTCTACAGTAAACCTGACAGGGAAACCTAGTGATTCAGTTACTAATTACTACCAGCATCTCAGGTCATTGTTGAGATTTTACATTTGATAATAAAGGAACGATTGTAATACCCATGCCAATTTTCACTTACTAAGAGTGAAGATTACATGTCACTATTTCACAATTATGGGCTATTGATAAATGTATCTACCAGATACATATATTTCTTCCATCTCAACTACCTACAAAGTGAATAGCTAACTATGTTTTTGGCACACATATACTTATCCATTGCATTTCCAGTTTTGAGACTTAGATGGAAACTTGATTAGGAAGTAAATTGCTCAGCTTGGATGATAATGCTAGGTTAAAGAAACTAAAAAGAAGAAATAGAATAGCTAAACTATCTCCATTAAAAAAAGACTGAGTATCTTTTTGATATTCAAGCATTTGAACATGTTAACTTAATTTTCATCTCATACTGGAGGACCAGATAGAAAAAGTGACTTATGTTATTTTTTCCTTCTATCTGGAAGATGCTTATTCTGATTTTAGAGTGTCAGTGCCTATTAAATTCATGGTCAACCTATTTCCTTAGTTTTCAGAACAAGAACATCACATGCTGAGAAAGTAAATTGAAGTTATAATACTTACTGGAATAGGTGGTTTAAAGGATATTAAGACCACATATTATAGAAGTGCAGATCACAAAATTCGTATTTCTTTTGCAATTAAAATTGTTAGAGAAAACACAAAGCATTGGTTATATGTAGTTTAGTCATATCTAAATATATTTACCTCTTCTCTGTGTAAAACTGCTTATATTTCAACCTCTATACTGCCCTAGATTTTCCACCACTTATTTATACCTGTAATGACACAGGCAATGATTGCTTTCTTGGAACAAAATAAATAAATACATTGCAGGAATGTAGAATGGGCAGTTAGAATTACACAGTAAAAAAGTTCTTAAACTTCTTTTTATAGGGGAGCTCTGCATTTACAAGTGAACATGGTATTGTACTTCCATAAAATCACTTCCTTCTAAAATTTAATAAAGGAATAGGACAGAGCAGGACATTTTCCTAATGCGTGTGAACTAAAAAAATATGACTTAGTAGCCATGAGAATAAAAATCTGTTATTATTCACTATAGTTTCATTAATTCAAAGTAATGGGCAGAGTGCAGGTAGAAAGGAATTCATATTTGCAGAAGATTTTACATTTAAGGAAACCCAGAACTATGCCATAACATCCCCTAAACCCAGGCAGTAATATCTGCTGAATTAGAAATACAATCAATATGCAAAGATCTGTTTTCAGTTTTGGTATAAGTGATAAGTGATACTGCAAGGATACTCAATACAGGAATTGAGATTGTCATTAGCCATATTGGCTATACTTTAGTCAGATTGAGACAGTATTAAAAAACCAGGTTAATAGTACTCTTGCATAGCTTTCCATGAAAAAAACCTATTTTCTTCACTGATTTTATGTTACATTGTTGAATATACTAACAGTAGGCCCATGCACCATTATATAATGACAATATTTATGAAAAGTCATAAGTACATAGCAATACAGAATCTTTACAAGAATTCAAAGGTCTGGTAACAGAAAATAGACTCCATTATTTCACTCAAATTCAGTGCAGAACCTTGATACATCTATTTAATGCCTTTCAGAATTTACTCAGTATTTTCCATTTTACTTTTATTGAAGAGAAAAATGATTGAATTCAAGTTGCTACAACTATTATTTAGTCTAGATACAGCTATTATAAAAATCATATTTTCATGACTTTTTTAACCCTGTGATTTTTATAATTCTTAGTTAAATTAATCCACTGCACAATGAAATATTCTTCTATTTCCTCAATCAGAATGAAATTGTCCTCATTCTTTCTCAAATATGTTCTTCTTGCCACAAGGCATAACTTCTGTCAGTCCTCCAAAGTATTAATATCTTTTGCAAGAAATAAAATAGGTATTGCCTTGAAAAAAATTTCAAAAATGAAGAAATCCTGTTCCTCCAAGATAAGCAACTAAATGTGATAAAAGCACTGAAAATATCTCCTAAATAAAATTTAGTATTGAAATGTCTTATTGATGGAAAGATAGAAAAAGTGTTATGAGCAACATTAGAAGATCAAGGTATTGCCACTACACTGTGAGAATCTCTGAAATTTCTGGTACCACTGAAATACTATCCATACTTTTTTTTAGACACACTTTCTTTGACTTTCCTTTTCTGACTGACATACCTATAACTGCTTTCTTATTAGCCTCTGCATACCTTGCCAATTCCAGCTCCAGCTGTACCCTGGCATTCCCAACCCCATCCCTACTCAACTGCACAGCATCCATATACTCTTCCCAGGATATCTCTACCTGCTTCCACTATCTGTGCATTTGCTTCTTGCCCTTTAGTTTGACTAGCAGATCCTGACTCGGACAAGTCAGTCTTTTGTCTTCCTTGCCCAGTTACTTACATCTGGGAATGGAGAGATCTTGCGTTCTATGGAAAAAGTCCTCAGAGATCTGCCAGCTCTGTTCTGATCCTGTCTCTGAAGGCAGTTTCCCAGAGTCCTATTGACTAACTCCTTGAAGGGCTGGAAGTTTGATTTCCTAAAAATTCAGGGTCCTGACTTTGCCCTTTGCTGGACCAATATTCCTCAGGACTGCAAACTTCATCAGTGTAGGATCACTTTATCCCAGACTGCCGTCAATCTTGATGTTCCTGATTAGCTCACTTTCATTGGTGAGACCATCAGTATTGCACTGTCCCTGGCAGGGCTGTCAACTACCTGGCTCAGGAAGTTATCCTCCATGCATTCCAGGAGTCTCCTGGATTGCCTACAGCTTGCCATGCTACTTTTCCAGTAGATGTCAGGGTCGTTAAAGGCCCCCAGCTGGCATGACACCTTCCCTTGATTGGGCAGCCTGGAGTAGACACCAACCATGAGGTTCCCTTTGTTGCCTTGCTCTCTAAATCTTACCCATAAGCTTTTGGCCTGGTTGTAGTTATGCTTCAGAGACAGCTCTTCACACTCAATACATCTCTAATTTAGAGGGCAACCTCTCTTGTAGAGGGCAAGCATCCCATCTCTCTAACCTTGCCGTGTCATCCCACAGCTTGCCATTGGCACGCATGCCTGATCTTATGCCCTTCCCCCATGATAAGAGGAGGAAGCTCTGTTCATGAACTCCACTAGCTTGTCAGCAAAGACCCTCTTCTCCTAGAAAAAGATGAATCCCATCTGATGTTAGTCAGCCTGGTGCCATGTAGACCATCCCCTCAAAAAGTCCATAATCTTGGCAGTGACATCAGCCATGGAGCCATGTGTTAATAGATGCTTTAGCACATGTTTGTAATTTCTTTGGTTCTGTAGAGAAAATTCTTAGAAAATAACTAGGTAAAATATTTGGCCCTAATATAAACATGTGTAGGACAGGCAACCAGAATAAAGGAGATTCAGGTGTTGACATACCATGTTTAAGAGACCACCTCATAGGTTTTTTTTATAATCTCTGATTCAATGTCCCATCTTGCAGAATGACAAGCTCCTTCAATTTACCAAGATCTTGCCTGGGCAAAATCACTACAAGAAAAGAAATGTTCAGATACTGGGAATCAAGGGCTAAGCTCCTGGTTGGCCTAAATTAAGATTCCTTAAAATCTGAGTGATGAAACAAAGAGCAAGAGTGTAACTTTGAAAAAAATGAGGAAAGGGTGATGGATGAGGGGGAGCAGGATTCATGCTAATAAAGAAGTCTTATTTTTTAAATTTGGTACAGAAATGTTCTAGTCTGAGACCTTTATGCAAGATAGAAAATAAACAGCTGCTGCACTAACTTTAAATTCTGCAAGAAACAGGACATTTGGTAAAATGAAGGAATCAGAATCTTAGTAAAACATTAAAGTGAATATATTCAATTCTATTTTCTAACAAAACAATCACTGCCAAAAAGGACAAGTTGATACTTCTCACTAAATCTGTGCTCAATTCATAAACAGTATAAAGTATTCAGAAGCCCGCATCTGGAATTCAGAAGGCACAGTGCTGTAGTAAAATGATGCTTTAATCATACTGTAACATTTTATCTCAATGCAAATAAACAGGTAAGCGCCACGGATATGAAAAAAAAAATAAAAAAAAATAACCTCAACCTAACAGATTCCTGAAGCCACAGATAAAAAGACCTCCTGGCAGTGGAACACAGAACTGTTATTTAATTCTGGAAGGTTGGGATTTTTTTAAAAATCTTTAAGAAAATCATCTCCTGCAGAAGCACTCAAAAACCCCCTCAAAATCACAAATTTTCCTTTCGTGTCATCAGTAACAGTGTCTCAATAGATGTCAAAACTGTAGAACTGGAACACTTTTCAAGAGCAAAAAGCAGGAAATGAACCTTAAGAAATTTTAACTCTGTGCAGTAGGGTGAAAGGATAGGAACAGAGGCTTATGTTTTATTAGTTTTGTCCATGACAAATAAAGTACTTCCCTTATCCATAAAAAGGGTGCAGGCTAAAATCATAAAAAATATGTTAACACCGCTAGCTTGTAATAGATGCAATCACAGTATTACTATCTAAATTTTTGTTTATTTTTTCAACAGATTGGTGTCTGCAGATCATGCTGGCTTACACTGCCATTCCTCTGTAACCTTAACCATTATTCCTACTGTGTAAAGTGAAGCACAAATTTAAGGTGACAAAGCACCAGTTGGCTGATGTGAAGTATGCCATGAAAGCAGAAACCTCTGAAAGCTTCACAGCCATTATGAAATAACTGACCTATATGAAACTGCTACCATGGTTCACAAATTTATTGTCAGGTTCCAGCCTCTAGCTGTTCTCTGATTGTTCTAAATACTTGACAAACTGAAGCCTTTTCACTTCCCGTTGAAATTGCCTCATCTCCCTGTCAGAGCGCCATGGGGGACTCCATTACTTTTCTGACTTCTTTCCCCTACTGACAAGTCATTTAGCTGGCTTCTTGTTGTGAAGGCTGTCCATGTCAAATTAGCCAGGGCCCCTATTGTCCTTATTACCACTCGAAAAGCCATCATGAGTAATGCTACGGGGTCCCTCAGTTGTCATCATTTGTCAGAAAGAAAGGGAGTGTGGTTACATATAGCTGACAGGTAATTTCAGTGTCTACAATTACCCCAATTAGTCTTGTCATAAACAATTCGATAAATGCACACCAATACAAACAGATAAACACACCAAGGTTTCTCACTATTAATGTCATGTAATGGATAAATCAGTGATATAACACTCTATTTTATTTATTTCTTTAAACTATCCTCAGCTGCAAGCTGGCAGTTGCTACCTGGTCAGCACAAATTGTACTATCTACTTTCATTAGCTCATCACCACAGAAGAATATGAAAGGCTGTGACAAAATTCATTTAGAAAAAGCATGGAAGAGCAGATTGCCTAAAGCAGGTGTTATAACAAAGATAAAACAAAGATTTTCTTTTGTCAGTAAAGTGCCACAACGAGCTTTAAAGAAGACTATTTTACCCTGAAAAACAAATGTAAAATATGAGAGCGTCAGAAAACGAAAACAGTAAAGTAACATCCTTCTGAAACTGCGAACTTGCTTCCCACCATATCCCAAGTCAATCAGCAGGTGGGTCTTCTAAGAATATATGTATCAAAGCCTCATTTGCTGAGAGGGTCACAATATGAACCAAATTATTTCCGCATATTTTTTTCTAATTTTTTAAAAACATACAACTTGCAATGCCATACAGCTCCTGAAAGATCAGGTAATTATTCCACATAATCTACAACATAATCCCTGATGTTCCTACATAGAATTATTGAGAATGAATTTAGTTATTCTAACTCCCCCAACAGTCTGTAGTACCATGTTAAAGTCTTCTGGGGCATAAAATATTGATGATGTTGACTGCTCTTCTAAAGTGTCAGGTAGACCTGTTACAAACACAACACTGGAAAAGGTAGCTTTAATAACAATATTAAGCACTGAATTACACATGGCAAAGCTTATCCTTGTGATCCACCTAAATAAACACTAAAATCTTGACACCTTTAGAGTCCACAGCACCCTGTCTGTTTGCTGACCAGAGGCTTAAGTGATGGCTGGAAAACTGAACACAGACATGCTGTTGTAGGAAATTGCTTTTGGCAACTATTTGTTCAAACTCAAGATTTTTTTTAAACCAACACTAAGAACCCACCAGAAAACAGGACAGGTCTCCCTAATGAGTAATCTATTTTAGCACAGTCTTGTCTAGGCATGACAGTTTACTGAGAGGCTTGAAAAACTCGTAATTACCAGTGTTACAGGGCAATTAATGTATATTACACTGCACTACTCATGGCAGCAACTGTCATTTTCTCAATAAAAATGAGTACTCTTCAGCTAAAGGTGACATTAATTGGGACTTTAATGACTATGCAGAGGAGCTGAAGCCAAATATGAACAAAACAGCGATTCAATGAGCGACTTCAGAAACGAGAAAATTGTACTAAAATGAGATTAATTGCTGTTTAGAAAAAGGAAAGAACCTAAAAAGCTATTAAATTGCAGGGTTTGGGTGCCCGGGTGATGGTTGTGATGTTAATCTTGCATTCTCACAGCAGGCAAATATTCACTAAATTCAGAGCCTTTTGACAGCAGGAAAAATCATGTATGCTTAACTTCAATCCATCAAAAATATATTTCAGCTTTTATCAGTGTTCTAAATACTTCTGCAATTTCAAAAATTACTGCTCCATTCCTTGGCTGTCATCATGCAAATGCGAACACTGTCAATATTGCTATGAAAAATTCCCTGGCTTCAAAAGGCCTACTTCGGTGATAAAGAAAGAAAAACGTGAAGATTAGAATTGCAAAACACACACTACTAATATAACAGAAAGCAACAATAAGAATTTAATGTTTAAGTTGTGAAAACTGCTAAAATAGAAAATGATGGGGTATTGTTTTAGTGTGTGTGTGAAAAAAAAATAAATCACAGAATTCCCCAACTCTTCCATAAAATCTTTAAAGCTTAGAGCTTTACAGATAACTACTCATTGCAAATAATTAGGACATAATTTTGTAGCTTGACTTCAGGTGATATAATTATTAAAACTGCTCTGTAGTTTCTAAAAGCCTTTATCTGTGCTACTTAATTCTTTAAAGCAATTATATAATTGCTTTTCTTTATAGCCTTTTTAACTGTCATGATGACTGTATACATAAAACATTGCACTTAAACTCTGACATATAAGAGGGATAAACATAGCTCTGATTCACTATTCACTTTGAAGTAATATCTCCTATGACTTCAGATTTTAAAACAGAGAATCAGTTTAGCCTGTCAGGTTAAAAATTGCATATGAAGTATTCACATATCTTAAGAAGCAAACCTCCTCTTCTACCCAAACCTGCAACAGTTGCATCCTGGAAGAGACAAAAATAGAGCTCTTCATTTCTTACAGTTTCCTGTTCCATAATCGATCTGTTCAATCCACATCTTCAGAATTAAGCATCTGTCTCATCCACATTTAAAAAAACTCTAGATGCATTAAACCACAGCATCCCCAAGTGCTGCATCCACCAGGTAATACAACAAATGCGTTTCACAAACAATTAATAACATTATGTCTATTAGCATTTCTGATAGCTACAGTCAGAAATTCCACTATATGTACATAAATGTCTTAAGCATAAAAATCATGGGCAAACTTTCAGTTAGGAATTTTAAACAATCACTGTGTGCTGAAAAGTTTCAACAAATTGTCATAATTCACCTACTTTGCATACAGTACTTTGAATATTAGTAGTCTCTTTGTTACATAGTTCTTACCTAAAAGTATCTGAAAAATGCGTGACAATGTTACCATAGCAACCTTTAAGTTACACATACAGTTCCTGAAATGAATAATACTTCAGATTTAAAATCTGATGATGCAATTTTTGGCATGAAACACCGACATTTTTGCAAAAGACAAATAAAACCAGAGCAATGCATTGGCACTTCATGTTTGAGTGTTTGTAGTTTGAAGAAAAACTTTCCTTCAGGTTTTTATGCTTCCTTCAGTATCAGTGCCACTGGAATTTGGATTTATGAAACTGTGTTTTGGTCAGTTGTTTTACAAGACAGTGTAACTCCAATGAAATAGTTCTTGCTAAATTTTAAAAACAAAGCTTAGATTCTGAAACACAAGATCACCAGGTTGAATTTAATTTTTAACACAAAGTTTTGACCATAAGTAACAATCAACCCCAGAGTAAGCAAATATATTATTAGCACCTCTGACACTTAGAATTTTGTGTTAAAAGGTTGCTTGTGAACATTTCAATTACTAGAGTCCTAGTCAGCCCTAAAGAACAAAATTATGTACTTCTGAAGCCAAGCCTGGCAAACAAGCCATCACAAAGGAGGGAAAATTATATTAGGAGCCGTGGACATAAGGCGGTAAAATCACAGCCCAATGCAGTTAGTGGCTAACTACTCACTGTCTCTAGCAAAGCAATGGTTTCATCTAGAGAACGATACAAAAATTGCCATTTTCCATACTTATTATTGGTCTAGCCAAGGCAGTTAAATGCCTCCCTGACATCCAATCCCATCAGAACTTGGAAGCTAAGCAGGGTCAGGCCCGGCTAGTACTTGGGTGGGAGACCTCCTGGGAATACCAGGGGCTGTAGATACTAGTCCTGAAGACTTCATTGTCACCATCCAAGCTCACTCAGCCGTGGCAGATGAACCTGAGGAGTTGAAGTGTGGGGTCAGTTCTGCGCCCGCTGTGCCTCACCTAAAAAATCCACCGCGCAGGCTGGAAGGGCACACCCACGTGGGGAGAGCCCTTCCCAAATTTTTGTTCATGAAGCCGAGCCATACATACATACATTGGTCTAGCCAAGGAACCCTGCACAGGCTGCTGGGCAAGTAACAATATGCGTGGTTTTTTGTTCTGCTAAGGTTTTATTTTGAAAGTGGGGAAAATGTGTCTGGATTTTTTTGTTTGTTTTTATTTGTTGTTTTTTTTAAATGTGGAAACCGTGTTTCTTCTACCTTCCAGGTTCAAATGAAATACTGAAAGTAGTATTGTTCTTAAACTTTAAATAAACAGGTCTTAAACTTGGACTTTGGAAAGCAGCATCTAAAAGCATGAAGAGAAAGGTAACTGCTGAAAAAAATCTACATTCTTCCTCTTCTGCATAGATTAATACACATAAAATAGCCAGATTGCAGTATATACAGATCAAAGGAGTAAATTACATCAAATTTAAAGAGACTGGCTATGCTTTCACAAAGCACACGTACTCACTCTGAGTTTTGTAATAGGATTGGCTTAAATTCATGTTAACAATAGAAAAAGGAATTCATATACTATCACAATACTTTCCTTTTTCTCCACCTTCTTGTCTTTCCCCAGTTTTGTCCTGACTTCATTTTCATTATTTACACATGAGAATTTCATATGTTCTATGTTTTTATTTAAGAATGCTGACCTCCAAACAGTTTTGCAGGTTATTTTTCTCTTCCATTTTATTAAGAACATGAATTTTTCAGACTGTAAGTCATATTCAGCTGAAGCTTGTCAGAAAATCAGAAGACATTTTCTCCCTCTTAAAAAGTGGCAATTTATGTATTTAGAAAGCGAATTTTAAGAATTTATGTTCTAAAGTAGATTAAGGATATACACCTATACAAAAAGCTGCAAATAATTCCCAAAACTCCAAGAGAAAAATTACAGTGGTAGTTTACATGACAGAGCCAACATGTACTTTAAATTCTTAAAAATACTTTAAGCATTTTCTTGACCTAAGAAACAAGTTAAGAGAACTTTTTGGTAAAAATAGCAATATTAAACCTAGAGAGTTGGTATTATCAAGATGTTTTTGTGTCACATTGAGTTACTAAATTCTACCAAAGCTCAAAAATAACTGAGAAACCTGAGTCTGCTACTAAGGACAAAAAAAGGTATCATGCATCTTTTGCTCAGGTAGCAATAAAACTCCATCGCTAAATCTCTCTGAGACTACGTCTGCTATGTTTTTATACAGAATTTGATGTCAATGGAATTTGCATTGTCCTGTAACATCATATACTAACTCCTGACCTGTAAAGGATCAGAATTCAGAAGAACTGTTTACATTGTTTACACACCTTCATAAAGTCTGTAAGTCCTAAGCTTTGGGCAGTTTATGTTATGAAGGCAGAAAACAAAGGGGATCAAGTAGTGGGAGTAACAGCTGTAAGGTAACATAAACCTCCTTGTAACTGCCTTCACCACCTTTCTTAAAATTTTCTTAAGGTTGAGAGTTTGGGTTTTTTTTAAGTTTCTGAAATCAGATTTATCTCACCAATTCTCAAAGTGAAACTTTTCTTATCTATTTTCTGAAACACTGCAGAGTCTTACTCTATCCTGAGGCCTAAGAGTCAAACAGTATCATAACTCATATCAAAAACATTTGAGTAACCCCCCTCCTTCCACTGCTGCAGAACCCTGTCAAATGCCAGCATTAGTGTTTCCCTATCTATGTAATTAAAATGGTCTTCTAACACTACCATTGAGGGAATGGGGAAAAGAACAAAACCAATACTTGTAACATAGAATGCTAGACACAAAAACTTGACTTGCAGATCAGACCTTCATAGGGAGAATAGGATTACCTTCCAACTCTGACTACGGTCAGTATGGCCTTGGTAGAATATTTCTCTTGCTATTCTTGCATCTTCTATGCCCAGCATAAACTGCAGGTTCATAAATTTATTAACCAGAAGTTTGCATTTCATGATAGTATATCAGCTGTAGTTTGGATATGCCACAGAAGAGTGAGCTGCTCCAAAATATGCAACAACTTATTAACAAAGGTACACACCTTGAAATTATTTTTGTCTGCGTTTTCCATACAATTGAGCTACCAAAACTCTACGACTTCAATTTAAAAAGTCAGTATCACTTGTATTGAAAGCAGAAGTATATGAAAACCTCCCCTGGACTTGATATACTGCTTTAGTCTGGGTTTCACAGGCCCACTTTTTCTAAAAGGCTTCAGTCTGAAAATGGGTTTCCTGCTGCAAGATACTTGGGTTTTTGTTTTAGACTTGTGTATCTTACAGAGGACGGCCCTTCTAACAGCTTTCCAAGGGAGTTCCCAAGGGCTTTGAGCATAGCCTCTCTAAATCTACACAGAAGAATCTTATTTAGAAACTCAAATTTAAAGCACAACTTCAGTGACTACATCTCTCTTACTGATTCAGTGCATTTCCACAGGTCTTGTGAAATGCAGATTTGCATTGCGCTTAAGGATAGAATCTTGGAGTATGAAATTCAGAACATCCCAAGAGGGCTTGAAGAGGTGTCTCTCTGCTGATGCACTCCATTTGGGATATAGGTTTCCCATCCTCCAGGAATAATAATTCATTATGAGCAAGTGGTGTGCATTATGAAACTTCATTGCTGGTAAAGGTAAAACAACGACATATGGACCTAGAATCATAATGGATCTCCCAAAGTCACATTTGAGTCCTCCCCCTTTCATGGTGCACAAGTCAACAACATAAGAGATGACAGATGAGATCTACTCCCCACAATATGTCTCATGGAAGTTCAAACTATTGTCAATGACTGCACTGTGACAACTTATTCTATCTATTTCATAACTAGATAATTACCAACATAGCTAAATGGATCTTTTCACTTGTTATTCTTGTCATCCTTTTTACTTAATTGTTATAGTCAATATGATCATCTTCATCTATTAAAAACACCTACATTTAGAGTTCTCTCTGAAGCACCCCATATCTGAAGTGTTCAAATGAGGCTAGTACTTTTCCAGGGTATCGCTATATTATTTCCTACATTCTCATTTCATCTACACAGATGAGATCCCCTTAAAAGCATTTATTTCCTCTATGTATTGCAGCAAAGTATGCTTTTATGAACTTAGTGCAGTCTGCTCTGTTTATCTCCATCCAAAACAACTCTCAAAAAAACCCTTTGTGACTATGTATGTAATTTCTTTCTTTGCACCCGGAAAGCAGAAGACCTGCTACAGAGGAAGACCTATATGCCTTCAATGCTTTTACCATCTCTCTCCATTCACTAGCAAACTGCCAAATTCCACACAAATTTGAAAATTGGCAAATCACCTTTACCCTTTATCCTCAATTGCCTCTCAAGGTTAGAAATAATTCTCAAAAAGCATTAACAAAAGCAATCTGTTATTTTCTTCTAAATATCTCAGTTGTCAAAACATGAAAAATTTAGCAGGCTTCAGATGTACTCAGATCAGTGAATATTAGCTGACCAATATTATCTAATTGCCTTTTTGCACTGCACTGTAAACATTTGTCGACTCATGTATTATACTTGAACATTAAACTCTGTAGGACAAAATATCTCCTGTTCTACAGCAATTTCTAGCATATTTTTTTAGGATTTCTAGGCGTAGTTTTAATACTCATAAAGATAATGTTTAAGAGAGGAGGGAAATAGCTCATTCCAAAGCTACTTCATACAGTAACAGAACATCTCCAAACATGAAATATAAAAGCAAGATTGAGAATTTACTCTTAATCCATACTGCTTAGTTGTAAAACATATATTCACACAATAAAAATGACAACACCATCAAATTTAAGGAGAACAATGATGTAAAATACCAAATTAAGTCTTTCATCTTGGATGATAACTGCTCTGCTTCATAACAACAAAAACATAACAAAACAGAAATCCCAAAATACAATCTCGCATATATCCTGTCAGTATCTCTTTAATTCAAGAAAAGTAGAGATTTCTTTGAAAAGTCCTTCATATCTTCTAAGGATTCATATTTCATCTTGTGTAAGAGCAAAGTATTTTCTGTTATCTTAAATAGCTATAAAATTAAACGTAAGCACTCCTCAGTTTTTGTGAACTTGGAGAGTCAATAACACAATCACAGTAGTTTAACTGTGTATCATGTAAAACTAAATTAGAAGCACCATATTTCAAAAGTCATCCTTAGGCAACAGTAGGAAAAGGAATTTTTAAAAATCACATTATAAAGATTATTTTCTCTTTCTTTCTCTGCAGACTTGCTCTTTACGAAACTGGATTACTTAGGAGTAAGGATAATATTTGGAGTTTCTTTGCCTCAAAAAGAGCACTAAAAACTCAGTTACTCTATTACTTCTGTCATTAACCTTGGGGTAAGGAGTGAAGTGTGAGATGTTAAAACTATGAATGTGTGAGGACAATTTTGAGGTTTTTTTCCCTATTTCTGTCATTTTATCCCACGGCCCACAGGCTGCAAATGGCTTAGGCTTTTGAATTAAAGAGACAATGAAAATTTAAACATTTGTTGTTAAATACTAATACATTGTAATTATTTGCATGAAAGAATTTAAGCCAAAACAATGCTTGCATGTTTTTAATGTATATGTTAATACAGTTATTCACTGCTACACATATTCAACATTTGCATCTCTACTTGATTCTACCTGATAAAAATACCTGGAAACAATTATATCGAAAGACCGAAACCTGCTATTTTGTATGGTGTCAGTTTGTCTTAGGTAAAAAGATGGGTACACGTGGAAAATGGCAGAGGGATTGCTGTCTGAATTTTTTCCATGAAAATGGCAGGTATGGCGCAAACTCATCTCAAAAAATGACTTATTAGTTAGTTCAGTTAAATCCTATGAAAACTTAAATAATGAATACTGGATCATATTAAGTTTCAGTAGAGATTTCCTTAAAATTGTAATATAAAGGAAGGAAGCAGCAAAGATGATTTCTTTCCCCATTTCTTCTCAAACTTCATTAACACTGAACAATTCCTTCACTTGACTAATTTCAGGACATGGAACACCAATTTGAATCTTTATTTCCACTAAAGTCTTCTTTCAAGTTTTCAGTTTATCCTCAGATTCTGCATTCTTCTTGGATAAAGCAATTATGTGGCACTAATATTCAGGAATTATACACTGACAGGTTAAAACAAATGCTATCTCCTTCAAACATTCAACTTGGTATTCACATGCAATGGAAAATATCAGCAAACCAATGCTGATGTTTTAAATTCTACAGCATATTATATTTTTTCATTCTCATACATATAACATACAATGAGATTTACAGAGTCAATTTTGGAAAGTATGATTTGAAAGAAAAAACGCATAGCATACATAGAAGAAATGTGAGAAAAGTTTATATAATGTCTAGTATTCCAAGGCATATTTATGACATTTACTTTTCTTAAAAGATTTTTTGATAGGGAAATATAGAACAGCATTTCTAGAAGAGAGTAGATTGCAATGGTATAAACATTTTGAAAAATAAGAAACTTTGTAATCCTCATGAGTGTGTTTCATGTAGAAACATTTACAGACATTATCAAGACGTGCAATAGCTGCCTTTTTGTCTATTTTCAGGTTTTTAATCAGTACCAGATTAATTTATGCTCACATTTCCTGACATTTTTGAGTCACTAAAATTCACTGTAAAAAATTAAAAAACTCAATATAATTACTTTCATATTTTCAATCACAGTTTAAAACTGCATTTTTTCTAAGGCAAGGATAATACCTGATCTCCTGTGATGAGTAACTGAAATTATTCTTTTTATTATTTGTCTTTTCTGATCTCCATTCCTAAGTCATGCAAAACAAAATGGAAAAAAAAAAGGCAAGAATTTCTAGTAAATATCTTTATCTGGTTGAAATAAGCCTCTGTGGCTTTGGTCCACAGAAGCCTTATTAGTTTCCTGGGCTCCATAGTGGGATAAACTATTTCATGCATGAAGGGATCAGCATTCCTTCTTCTAATCATTGCTATTGTACCCATTACAAAGCTCTCTGAACACCTCCTATGGATATCACATGCTATCTTAATCACTGCTCAATTAATAACTTTATACTCATATTTCAGTTCTGCCACTTCTATATATTGTTACTTGAGGATGATCCTGAAGCCTTAACTGAGCGTGGTGAGATTATAGTGATTTTTGCACCACAAATACATTCTTACCCTGAAAGTGTCCAGACAGCAGTTTTCAGTAACAACTCAATACAACAGGTAATCCCCTTATACTGCCATGACAGAGGTTGGTGCCTCACCCATTGTGGTCATCCTGTAACTTCACAGAAGCAGAAAATATTTTCCTATGTGCTTTGATAAGTAGTGTGGCAGCTGATACCTTTTACATGAGAAATATCAAAAATCTGCTAGCACCAGCTAAACCTTTAATACCTGAAAGCTATTCTTTTATACTCTGGATTTCCTAGTGTACCATGTAACAGTCTTCTGAATGTAATATAGGTGGTCTCAAAGAGGGAAGAAAGTCAAGAATTTTGGCTTTAACATATTAATATTTTAACTCATTTGCTAAACCATAGTACCTGTCTCCTTGGGTAGAAGTCACCTTTCTAGTCATCTTCCTGCCCACAATTGAAGATGGTGGGCACTAAATGCTATGGGGAACAGTAAAAGAACAGAGACTGATCATGCTGATTGTTCTCACTTGCAGAGGAAAACACAAGCAATACCTGAAGATTGTCACAGGGGGAAAGGCATGGTGTGACCAAATTCTCTCACAAAGCATTTTCAGCTAAATTGTACTCCTCTTGATATTATATTAACTCATGCAGTCCTGCTTAGAGAAAAAAAAAAACTAAACTACATTTAGCTTTTTAAACCCTTCCCCTTAATCCCATTCAATAAGCTCATTCTTACAGGAATGCATAAATTCCAAAATTTACATACTGTACAGTTGGACAAACAGCAATATACACTGTTGGACACAGACAGCATCAGAAATCTAAGTGAAGCCTGCTATGCATTGCACCAGGACAAGTGTGTAGATCGGTACTTGTCTCTTGTAACATGTGAATGCCTAGCAGGTTTCCTGACAACATTTGATGAATTTAAACTGATATACAAAAGGCTTGTTTTCCCTAAATACTTTCTACAGACCAAAAAACATGGGCCCAGATAACAGACAGCAGCGTATTTCATCTACAACAGCTAAGCATTTATGCAATTAAAAAATTATAGATGAAAACCAATTAAATGTTTTAACAAAGTGGAATGAGCAGAAAGGCAAGATGCGTGGCCTACTGAGACTAGTATGTGGCAAAATATTTAGGAAAAGAAGAAAAGGTGCTCCCCAGTATCTGCTAGTTACATTTGTGAAGGAAGCCTAAAAGGTCACTGAGGCATAACCAAGCATGGAAGATATATGTACCTCATCAAATAAAGAGTATTACTTTTCTAATCACAAAAGTGGACATGGACAAAAAGTATGGTGTGTTGGGAAATGAATGTATGAAGAGTTAATATAAGGAACAGAACTTGGACATGGAAAGACTTCAGAAAGAAGAGATTGCTTTTATGACCCCTAAAGTAAGTGCACTGAAAAAATACATTGGTGAGTGAAAAAGATGGCAGTCTAGAACAAACCAGGCTGTAAGACAGAAAATCTAATTTTGAGTTGGTATGGTTTTGAACTGGAAAGAAGTATTATTTCAGGATCATAATAGTTTCAGCAAAGTCCAGTCTGTGTTTAGAGATCAATTGCTTATAAAAATAGGGAATATGCAAAAATGAATACCATTAATAATGGTATGTATCAATAATATCCATTCTGTGAAACCGTGAATCAGTAATACTGTGGATGGCTGCTCTCTGGCAAAATGAAAATGCTGTACAGGGAGCTTGCAGGATTGGAATAATTAAGAAAAACTTTTAGTAGTTATAGACTACACAGTGCCCAGGTTGTTAAAAGGTATCGTGTAAAGTCACATAAAAAATCATAGAGAAAGAAAAGTCAAAATCATAGTAGGCGATTACAGATCGACATATTATTCTTCTGACATTGGTAAATACAAACACGTAAATTATTTTTGTCATCTGGCTTGCCTTAATCAAGAACTAAAAATTCATTTATAACACTGTTCACAAATGCCATGTTTACATCAGTATCATATGCAGCTTGCATGAAAAAGTATACATTAAAATGAAGAACAGCAATTCATGTAATAGTCAAAGACAACCGATAACAAAACCATGAAATTCCAGTTGTCAAACATAATTTACTATGTATATTTCTTCTTTTCTCTGTTAAAACAGTAATTATTAAAACTAAAGTGATATGAGTGAATGTTTATGACTTCTTATTAAAACCCCTGACTTAAAGCAGTGTTCATTTAAGCTTCAGGTTAAAGAAAACCATGTAGAGATCTCTGTGCGATGGCCTAGTGACTTTATATCCTCTTGTCAAACCTCAGCAGTTTTATTTGTAGTGATACATGCCGCAGAAGGTTGGAGGTTAAAGTTGATAGGAGGGCCAACAGGAAAGCCAATCATCTTCTTTCGAAACATTACAACCTTTAACATATTAGGATCTGTCGGCAGTTACTTCTAACTTTGTAAGTCTACATTTGTGTACTCTTTTGTGAACTGATCCCCAAACTCCAGACTAATGTGGTTTATAAAAATGTCCCCTTTACTACTTTCCTTACATTATTCCTTCATAATTTTCTTACTGTTTGAGTTATTATTTTAGAGTTTTGGTATTATATTGATGTTTAGTCTTTGTTGTTAGTCTTCAGGACAACATTTACAGGTAGATAAAATATCTTCCTCATTTTCTTCAGCATAATTTTCTCTTATACTTAAAACTGGGGAAAGGATTTAGGAAAACTAACATTAAATGCAGCAGTCTACTGGAACAAAGCTCTTCAGATTTCCCTTTCTCCCATTGATTTCAACATCAATTTCTCTGTGACATTGAAAAAAAAAGTAAGACAGTTAAAATTAATGATAACTAAAATAACACAGAAAGGTAAAAAGGGACCTTTAGAGATTGTCTATTCCTGCTTGACAGGGTGAACTGCAGATGGTTGTTTAGGGCTTTCCAGTTGGGTTTCGAATATTTCCAAGGATGGAGACTGCACAACTGACTGCTCCAGGGTTTGACAACTCTCACAATGGAAAAAGGTTTTTCTAATGTTTCATTAGACTTTTTTGTATTTCAACTTGTGTCCATTGACCCCAGTTCCCTCATGGGGCACCACTGAGAATATCCTGGCTTCCATATTTT
Organism: Pithys albifrons albifrons; assembly: GCF_047495875.1. NCBI lineage: Eukaryota > Metazoa > Chordata > Aves > Passeriformes > Thamnophilidae > Pithys > Pithys albifrons. The sequence continues at coordinate 31,598,982 of NC_092463.1, read as the reverse complement.
CACTCCTTCCCTTCAGGTATTTTTATGTACATTGGTACATCCCCCTTTATCCTGCTCTTCTCCATGCTAAACAGCTGGAGCTCTCCCAGCCTCTTTGTATTAAAGATAGTCCATTCTCTTGTCTTTGTGGCCCTTTGGATTTGCTGCAAGTTACACTCAGTATAATCATGGATCTCATGCTCTAACTAATCACTTAATCTAAAGGACCAAATCATTATATAGATAAAAACTAGTACTGATGGCATCTTTATTCTTACTTGCAGTGAGGACAGTGTAAGTTTTCCCACTGACTTCAAAAAGAACTAGACCTCTGCCAAATAGATTAATCCTATGTAAAAGATGATGTGTATTTTACTGCAGAAGGCCATGATGGCCACATGATGCATAAATCCAATAATGATTTTTTCAGTTATATGCATTTAGACAATAAACAACTTTTCTCCCAATGTATGTGAAACATTTAACTTGCAGGTGTACAGAAACTAGTCTACAGTTACACAATACTGCAATCCTACAGCTTTGCATTTTAAAATGAGCAACTATTACACAAACTCCACACATAATACTATTGCTGCTGCATGAGAACTACACAACAGAAAGATCTACTATGATAAACTTTGGTATTTTATACAAAGGTAAATACACATCTAAATAAATTTTTGTGTGTGTCAGGCTTGAGTTTTAAGTTTCTTCCATTTCCATTTCTCCACTCCTTTGAAACCCCAGAGAACACTTGGCAAAGCAAAGATTCTGCATTTGACATCTCATACCATTTAGCTATTCCTACAGTTTTAATTATGCAAAACTCAATGGGCTCTAATAAAATCTGACTAGGTAATTAATACTCTAGAACTGACAGTGTGAGCTACTGAAAGCAGTGTTGTACACAAATTTCATGTCATAGTAAAGACTCATGAAGCATGGTGTATTTCTCCATAGGTAAAACAGCATCCCATGACGTTAACAGCTTTTTTCATCTTCTCTGTAACTAACTAATTTATGCAATTCATATTTATGCAATTCATATACATAAACTCATACACACACATATGTGTGTGTAAATATATATACACACGCATATATATAAGATCTACATTATGATGTAGACATTTTCCTGAGATTTGCACATGAAGGGGATTCTCCCACTGAGCCAATTCCATAGATGCAGCCTAAATTTGAGGTATTTGTAAACTAAGAAGAGAGCAGAGGCTGAGCAGGCTAGGGGTTGTAGTGCTATTACATCTTACTGGTCTTGTGGCAATTAAATAAAAAACCCATAAATCTACAGTGAGGGTATTAATTTTCAGAGCTCCACATGATGATTTTACAGAGAAGGGGCAGAAAAGCGAAGGACACAAAAGACATTATGGTATGCTTTTACAACTCAGAAAGTCTTCTCCATAATAGTGAAAACACAGACCATTCTCTCTGAACCTGTACCCCTGGACATTTTTCAGAGAAGCATGATTTGAGTGGTAGTTTGACATGATATGTGTTTTTCCTAGAATCCTATCCTTTATCTTCTTAATGCGAGCCAAAAAACATCTGGAACATTATGTTGTTTTTATAACGTTTTATGCCAAAGCACAGACAGTACTTCTGGATTCTCTTTCTATTCCTTGGCATGCTATAAATGGTGATAAGAAAATGTGAGTTATGAAAAGATCTGTGCTTAGGTTTATACTTTTGCTACAAAAATAGAGATTTTTCCTAACAGAGCATATTCATATGCCTCTATCTGTAGTGTCTTTTATCTTGGGTTTTAAGAAAACAAGTTTGAACGTGCAGTATTTTTATGCAATATCAGGCTTTTACAGGTAGTGAATTTTAAATACAGAAGAAACAAGTAATTTCCTTGAGATTACAAAAGAAATCAATGATGGAACAGATTCTGAACTACATTTATAGTCATTATCAGTTAGCCTGTCCATTGTCCAGAGGCAAATGCCTGACAATCAGTTACTCAGAATAATTATCCATAACAGTGTAAATGAAAAACACTATTCTATCTTGGTCATCTCACTATTTGCATCATGAAATCCTTAGCTTGTATTGAGGCTAGATGTACTAATTATTGGGCAAGCACATAAGGAGCTAAGAGTCTGGCCTAGAAGAAGATTTAAGCTTTCAGCCCTTTGATAATGCCCATTTCTCTCTTGAATGTTGCATTTTAAAGTAGTGAAATGATAGAGAAAGTCTCTTGTTTTTAATAAAGTATTATCAGCAGTAAGGAGGTGTCCTCAGATATAGGAAATGTGATTTTTAACAAAGGAAAAAACCAAGTTAATCTGATTTTTAACAAAAGAAAAATCACAAAAAAGAAAAAATTACTGTGTCAAAATTAAAATATTGAATACTAGTAAGTTTTGCTCAGTGAGAGCTTAGTGTGTTTACCAAAGTTTACAGAAGTCACTACTGAAAGTCATCTCTGGTTTGCAACACAGTCATAAAACCTCAGCTACACAGCAACTTGGTAAGCAGAAAACAAATGACTAATAGAAAGGGAACGAAAGCAGACTTCACAATTGACTTGATCTTCTACTGAACTTACAAGCCCAACAGAAGTGATCAAAAACAATAATTCTGCAGGAGACCATCAGCTTCATATGAGAGAATATTGGGTAGTAGAGCCTATTGAACAGAAACATTATCACACAATAGCCCTACCACACCAGGAGGAGTGAGTGGAATGAAAGGGACGCAATCAGTAGAAAACAGAAAGGAGTTTGATGACAGGATGATGTGAGCCATTTCCTTCTCAAAGACACATACTACATACAGCAAGGTTGCCAAGCTAGCCATGCACATGCCTGTTGTAGTTCTGAGGTAGTTCTGAGTCCTCAAGCCTCAGAAAGCCCAGCAAGGAAATAAGTGAGGCATTTTTATGCAGAACACTGCCAGATATTTGTACATTTTTAGCAGTACCTCAGCTATCTTTCTCACATGGTCATTCTCCAGTTTATTTTACAGAAGCTGTGCTATTAATTTGTGCTCCAGTCCAAGGCATGTGAGCAAGCAGAAAAAAACCCTTATTTTTCTTAAAAGAAAAATCACCAGCTCCAAGAACGGTATTTTCCGTTTCCATGATCAGTCAGTGACAAAGTGAACACAAGCCAAACTTAATTGACTAGAGGGATAGCAAGACCCTAAATATTGAAGTCACATTTTCATTATGGACAAGTTTTATAATGTACTTGGGCCAGCAATTACAACTAAAAAATTGATAGACTTATTGCATTTGTTGAAAATGCACTTTGGTGAAGCTGATTTATCTGTAAAAACCCTTGCTACACAAAGACAACTTCCATGCAGATTCATTTGGTACTTGGCTACAACAAACCAACTAGTTACTGCTATTGATTGTATGTACCAGCGTGAGAGAAAACAACATTGAAAAACATACTCTGAAAAGCACAAGGCTAACCAAAGATGCAAAGTACTCTGAAAAGACAGCAGTCTATGTTGTTTATGAACCACTGCTGATCGCATGCAACTTATTTTGCTCCCAGTTTGCCAGAATTAGTATAACTCAATAATGCAGAACAAGCACTTAAATAAACTTTTCCACACACCACACAACCAAAAACATTAGTGGCAAACATGATTTTTGATTCTGTGAGAAGAAAAAAGCAGAAATCAGAAATATACTTTGAAATGTATTTTCAGAGTATATAAGACAGACACCAGTGGTGAGCAGGAACCTACAGACTCTATGAAATATGCAACTGAACTTCTGCCAGTATGGCAGTTGTATTGCTCTGAGGGTAATTGCGAGAATATAATTTTGTATTATGCAGCTATGTTGTTCACATTATATTTTTTTAAAACCAACCCATGTTAAAAGCTAAAACTAAAACCACTCAAATGGGTAAAACAGTGTTCAGAAAACATGAAATATGTCTAATATGCTATTCATAGTCTGTGTTTTAAAAGCTGAAGGACATACATCAACACACAAAATAAATCTATCACTGCAGTGTAGTCTGAAGAATATTTTCAGTTATTTTTCCTCATCCTTGGAAACATACATCCTGCAATTTTATAACATTTTGGAGTTCTTTAAAATAATAATAAATAAAATTCCATTTTATTGTTTTTTAATTAAATCTATTTTCCTGAAAGGTCTTTAAATGCTCTACAAACTACCTTGCATTTTATTATTGCTGACAGTTATCTAAACCACGCTTGAATGCCTTCTTTATCCTTTGAAAGATCATATGCTAAAAAGACTTGAGCTTTCTCTTCTTCTAGCCATATAATTAAGGCTTTTTAATACATTTCTTCTTAGTCATTAAGAGAGCACAATGTTAAAAATTAATGAAATGAGACAATTTTGAGTTTAACAACCATAAATACATACAACATAAATTTCTCTCAATTGCAGGTAAGAAAAAAAGCATTCTTGAAATCACATAGTGAGATTTCTGAATTGTCAAGATTTTGCCTTTGCCATCTAAGGGCATTTTAATGATGTATGGTAGCCTGACAGTACTAGAGTGTTGTTACATACCATACAAGAGAGGTAAACATTTCTGTTGAACATTCAAGTTCCATGGGGTTTTGTTTACTTTACATAGATGCCTATAAAAAAAAGTAGTATTGCTGGATGATGCTGAAATGGGAGAGGAAAGAGAAGAGAGGAAGCAAGACAAAGGCATGTGAAGGGAAATATGATCATAAGTGAACTGCAAAACCCGTCACCTATCATGAAAAATACCACTATAATAACACCTGCTTACAGCAGTACTTTAATAATGCTTATAATAGAAGAAACAGGAATTTTAAATTTGGATTTCTTTTCTAGAAAGAAAGAACACTGTATTAGTGTATCACATATTTTTTGCAATAGACACGGTAATAAGTGGGTTTCATCTGTGACACAGTGAAAGCAATTCAATGTTTCTAAGTACATCATCATCACTTCTACATACACCAATTAAATATAGGTTGCAACTGTACTATAGCCACATTATTACTATTTCCAAAAGGCATTACAAATGAGCAAATTATACAGCTTATCTTTTAAAATTAATTTAAGTTTTTCAAGGTGTAAGTGCTTTATACTTTTTTACCTAAATTTGAAAAGATGTACTGCAAGACAATGCAAGAAGAGATTTTTTTTTCCTTAAGAAAGAAAAAACAAAAAAAAGAGAGAAGTTGCTCTCCATAAGATTTTTTAGGGTTGTCAGACTGTTTTATTACAAACAACCTTATTAGTCCTTTATAATTACAATAGGTACCTCTGGACAAGATCGAGCAGACATGACAAATGTTTCTGACTTCTTTTTAAATCGAACCTGGAAGGTCATCGCTGAACAAACAGAATGCTATACAGCTGGGGCCATAAATTGCAAAAGCTAACAAAAAGGTAAGTTTGATATTAAAAATTAAAATTATTCTATTCAGGCTTTTCTGTTTAAGATCAAGAAATAGAACAATGAAATAGTTTAAAATGGATAAGTAGGTAAAGAAAAAGAAATCCTTACAAACTTTATTATCATACTTTTTTCTTGGCAGCTGAATCTGTATTTTAATATTTATGCAGTGTCTTTAGAGCAGTTGCTTTATTTTAAAAATATGTTCTTAAAGATAATTCCCTAATGAGTATTTATCCATGCTTCCATTTACTTGTTTTTTCAGCACTATGATGAAAGTGTGAACAGTTAAAACCAGTCAGCCTCAAATCTATGGTATTTGCTTGCTGCTATCCTCAGATCAAGCCAGTAAAAGGACAGCATACTACTGTGCATTTTTCCTAACATTTTTATTTCGTTTTAGGATCATTTAACAGTACTGGTAGTTTTGGATTAAATTTAATTTGCATGGAGATAAACAGTAACTTAAGTGACTGGAATTGGAAACCAATTGATGGATTCGCTTCTAAATCTCGTATTTCAGTTTGGAAAGGAAATGTAAGGATTGAATTAGAAAGCTGTAAACTCTTGATGAGACTTAGTGGTATAGAGCAGAGGAAAATGAAACCTTCAGTTATTTTCCTTACAGTTAGGCTGAACGAAATTGTAAATCAACAAAAGATTTGGACAGCATTCAAATCAACAGCTTTACCCAATAAAAGTTCTAACAGAGCATTGAGCATACAATTTGAAACAACTATGAAATAAATATGAAATATGAATGACTTTAAAAAGAACCATATGAGAAGCAAAACAGTAAAATCACCAAAATTTGAGCAAAGGAAATTTGAACTGAAATATATGATGGTCAATGAACTACCTATTTTGACAATTCTATGTGGTCAAGTTTTTAAAGTATGACACAGAAACCTTAACCTATCTATATATGAGTGATAAATGAGGCCTTTTGTGTCATTACCTTCCCATAAATCACCTTCTTTAACTGCTGATGGCTTTTATCAGGTCTAACCTTTTCAAGCCTCTATCAGAGTGCTAACATTTTCAACTTTGACACATATGCAGTTTACAAATTCTGCAGCTGATTAACTCTGGACAGAAGCTCATTGCCACCATTGTCTTCTTCAAGTTAGGTTACAGATTCAGTGTCTCAAAAATTCACAGGCATCCCTCGTATGCCAGAAAATCTCACTTCATTTGTTGAGCTGGGTTGCAAAGGATGCAAGATATTTCTCCTTTTGAAACAAATAAATGAGAATAGACTTTTAAGAGTACTCTTCTACAGAGAGTCTGAAATATGTATAATTTTCATTATTTTAAAATAAATGGTACTTTCCAAATAAAGACATATAAACAATGAGATCAATTTTTCATGACCTTAAAATTTAAACAACTTTGGAATCAAATCAACTCAACTACACAAAAAATGTTGTGGCCAAAGTCTCTGAGGTAAACAATAAAAAGCTGAAAAATCCTAAATATTTCAGTGTATTGTTTATACAATATTACCAAATACTGCGATTGTAAACTAATTATGGGCCTAATTGTAAACTAATAATTTTGTGGGATCCCTCACTAAATTCCGCTCTGAACTATTTAATAAATTTCAAATATTATAAATTGCAGTATGTTGAAACTGTAAATTTCAGAGATTCAATTTCAGCACTTCAGCACTTAAAACATGAAATGAATTCAACTCTGATAAACTCAGAACACAATAAATACAGCAGAAAAGATATACAGAAAAATTGTTTTATCATGTGTAAGTGAATCCAGAGATTTCAAGTTGCTTTCTGTAGGAACTAAAATTAAATTGCCTATTTGCCTGAAACATTAATTTTTTGCTACAAAGAGATGATAAAATAGTTGACACAATCTCATCTAGGTGTCTGTCTTCTAGAACATTTTAACTTAGTGTACTATTCCAACAATGAGAAGTCAGTCATCTAAACACTGGTATTTGCACTACTTTTTATATTTTAAAATGTGCAGAATATAATTTGAGATTTATTTCATCTATTGAAACAAGCAGGGAATCATTAACTAAAATGAATTGACAAGATGTAACTGATCTAGACACTGAAACAAAGGCCAGGTTTAAAGACATACTTTCTCTAATAACATTAGTCAGACAGAAGAAAATTTCATGTTGGTTGTGTACTTCAGATGGTATTAGTTTTGATAAGAGCTAACTAGACATCAGACCTAAATAATGAAACATGAAGAGACAGTGTTGGAACATGTAAATAGGAATGCCTGCAGATGCTCTCATGCAGTTGATTTTCTCTTGTTGATAAACAATACACCTTAGAAAAACAGTGCATGAAGGAAAGGTTTTTGTAGCATACCAACCAAATCAGCCTTGCAGTGTCAATATTTAAGGCCTATCTGTAAAAAATTCAGAGGTCTTTATTTCCCCAATAATGTCACACATCAGAGAAGTTGTACAGTTACACTTTAACAATTCAGATGTAAATCTTGGAATGTCTGTAAGTATACATGACAAAGGCAGATTTATCATTAAAACAAAAGGACATGATTTCTTGATGTTCATATCAAAGACTAGTGATGGATGAGAGCATGCTAATCAAATGACAAGAAGGGACACAGGTGCTTACTATTTTGACTAGCAGAGGGAAATGAAGATCCCTTTCCTAAATAAAGATATAAACATTTGTAAAGTATCCAGACAAATATATATGTAAGTGTTTATAACACACTCTGTACACACAGCAGCTTGATATGTTCTCTAGCAGAATGTTACAAATGTTAACTAGAATAACTGCCAAATTACTTAAAGTCAGAGGAAGTGACATACAGTAAAGAAAATCAAACACTGACTTTGATCAATTCCAGTTAATTGCTTATGAATTTATATATTTAGAAGCAATTTTAACTTTCTCATACTAAAACTCATCAAGTAATGAAAGAGAATAATTTAACCTTTTTTTTTTTTGTGTGTGTGTGTGTGTGTAATTTGTTTCCTACTGCCTTAGTTCTAGGTTTAAATTGTATGTATGGCCAAACTTCACAAACGAAGATTTGGGAAGGGCTCTCCCCACGTAGGGGTGTGTCCTTCCAGCCTGCGCAGTGGATTTTTTAGGTGAGGCACAGCGTGCGCAGAACTGGCCCCACCGTTTAAGTCCCAAGGTCCATCTGCCACGGCCGAGCGAGCTTGGATGGTGACAATGAAGTCCTGAGGACTGTCTACAGCACCCGGTACTAACCGGGGCTGAGCATCCGAGATCTGACGGGATCGGATGGCAGGGAGGCATTTAACTGCCCAGTACAGTCTCCACTGAGACTCGAACTCACGACCTTGTGATCAGAGTCCGGAGTGCTCACCATTACACCACGGGACCGCCCCAAGGTTTAAATCATACTTCTGTAAAATAACCTTCATGTAACTTAAAATTGCATTACATCAATGTAAACATTGCTGAAAACAAAAACGTAGACTGTTTCAGTGGGATGCAATATTGCAAGATAAATGTGGAACTTTGGAGCCAAATTTTACTGTAAGCTTTTACATTTTTGATACTCTAGTAATCTTATTTCAGTGACTTGCTTTAAGTATACCCAAACTGTATCAAACTAATTATGCACTTTTAGCAAGAACTATTAAACATCAACCCTGCTTACTCAGCATGAGAGTCACAATCACTGCCAGTGAGACAGTGAGTTTGTTACATTGTAGATCTGTATGCAGTGGCAAGGTCCAGTGAGGCTCAGTGATACTTTCACAAAATACTGTCAAATTATGACAACATGCAACTTCTCCATCTTTCTCATTCTCCTTTAAGCAGATAGAGACTATAAACCAAATCCCTCTGATGCTTTTCCATTAAAATTCTGCAATGAGTAAGCAACTTTTTGATTAGCTCAAGAAAGTACCCTGGTCACTCTAGTTCGAAACAGAGAAAGAAAAGCCTCTTTGCTACCTGGAGAACTATGCATCAAACATACTTGTTCTTACCTTGCTGTACTTATGAAACAAAGTACTAAACAATGAAAACAAACTAAAAAAATGAGTCCACATCATACAGTTTTCAAAAATTCACAAGAGAGAAGATTTCATAATCTATACAAAAAATATGTAATTGAACATAGACTGGTGAAACTGTGGTGAAAAACATACATTTGAATTAAAAATATTCTTAATGCAATAATATTTTTCTTATTGATAAAACATTTTTTACTTGACCAGAACTGTATTTGAAGTCAAGAATGATATAACTTCTGTTTGAACTGTAGTATTAAAAAAATACACCAACAATCATTTTGCCCTGCTACTCAGAAGCTCTGGTAAGACACACTCTAGTAAGATCATGTGCTTAAATGCAAGACTGGTGACCAAGGGAAGCAGATTCTTGTGCCCTGGAAACATAATACATATCGCACCATTGCTCAGAATAAATAAAATGTAGGCACTTCAATATATTCATTCCAATATATACATTTCATTCTCATCTTTAACCAAAAGAAACTGCTCTCACAGAGGCTGAACGGTAACTTTGTATTCCACAGTGACACTGCATTTCTTTTCGTTAAGCCAAGATTTCCTAGACACAAGGAATTTGTGCAACTGTGTAGAAATGTGATTCCTGTTCATTAACAGTCCAGGGACTACTGAATCTACTGGTTTTATATCTCAAATTTTTCTTAGATTGTGCACTAACCTCACTAGTCTCATGCTTTTAAGTCCTTTATTTACTGAGTCCTATCTGTAATCAGTTATTGACATTATTTATTTTTTTGCCCTTATATTAGTACATACAGTTTTATATTCTATATATAGTAATTTATCATTTAATATATTAAAGGCCGCTTAAGACAAACAAAATTCCTCCACTTCTTGGATCTTTTTTGAAAAATTTACTGGATGCCCAATATATATAATATTCAATAGCATGTGAGAATAATTTTTATGCAACTCTGATAGTTAGAAAGATAGATAACTCAATTATTAGACCATCTATCAAAATATTCAGATGTATAAGAGGCTACTAAAAAGATTGATGACTGAGAAAGTCCACTGATTCTCTAGCCATCATATTCACACATTTGGCTAGACAACATTTTTCGCTGCCTTCACAAGCAAGCTTCATTACCCATCACTCCACTGAAAAGAGTTTATTATGAGGCTGCCATCTTGGCAAGACTATTATTTAGATGATAAATGTTGGGAGAAAAAAGTGTGTCTAGATTTTTTTTAACATGAGCTTTTTGACAGATAAAACAAACAGCATCTACATTTCTAATTAACTTAAATTTGGCATATACAAATACAGGTCAGTAAAGCTATGATATGCTACTAGATTATCTTCTGTCTGAATTTTGCCCTTAATTTGCAAAATGTAAATTAACTAATTGGAAGAAAAGCAGCATTATTTGTGACAAAATGCTGCTTCTACTTTTGCTTCATGACATTTATGATCATGACATGTAGTCCTTCATTCTAACTTCTAATAGATGGATAATTATGCTCATACTAATTTATTAGGATTTTAGTGTTTTAACCCAAAAGAAAACTTGAGATTTCTGAAGGCAAGGATGCACAACAAACTGCAATATACAGCTAAATTACATACTTGCCAGCTTTACTACATTTAAAATATTAAGCTGTTAACATGCATATGTCACATGAATACAGGTATGAAGGTATCACTTTCAATATTCAAGTATCTGACTTAAAGGAAAATCTCTTAGTATTCTTACAATTTCCTAGAAAACTCTGTATCCTTTCCATGCATGATGCATAGTAATATACTTATACTTTGTTCATTACTACCAACAGTTAAATTTCATATTTTATGCCTACTACTCCACTCAATTTTCATTTGAAATGGATTAGACTAGCACCTACAGAGTTACAAGAAGGGAGGGAAAGTTGCTCATTTTTGACTTGCAGCTAGCAACTTGACCTCGTTAATTAAAAAATACATGACATCACACTTTACAGGAAGAGATTATTTTTGCTTTGGTTTGGTTTTAACTATTAGTAGGTAGATAAAGACTCAACACTAAGAAATACACTGAAATTGTCAGATGTAAATGTCAATTAAAAATTACAAGGAATTCTGAAAGGTAAGGTCTGTGGGGGGTTGACATTCTTTGACATACCGGAGTGTCTGCAACCAGGCCTTTGGCAAGCATAGCAGGATCTGTGCTGTCAGCTCTTATTGTACATAAACTTAGATGCTTGTCTAATCTAAATGAGAAATACCAGGAAAACTGAAGCTGAAGCCTTGCAGTAACGTGAAGGAAGCCGAAAATGTTCTATCTACACTACATGAGCCTCCTGTGACATGAGAATATTTAAGACAGCACAGAAAACTATAAGGGAAAAATAATTTAAACAAAGATATACACTGCTTCCTTTACTATTTTTAAAGTTCAGAATATAACAACCTAGCAGTGAAAGAGCCTAACATAATAGAATTAAATTAAAATGAAAATTCCAGTTTCATGTCCATATTAAATAAAATATCTAAGGAGAACAATGAATGAAAATATATACTTAATATCAATCGTTCAAATATAAATGTTAATATGAATCTAATATGGTCTGTTCTTTCTTTTCTTTGATAAGAATTAGTTTTGATACAAAACCTAGAAAGCTCACCAAAACAATTAACATTATACCAATGCTAGATATACGTTGCGGTCTCAGTGAAAATGCTTTCATGGTCTTTTAGTCCACCACATTGTTAAAGAGAGCATGAGTGGTAAAATATAAAAACACTACTTTTGAGCTAGAGTGATGTCCTAGTTACAGCAGTCGAGATCGGTTTATCACTGTGTGGGTGTAACCAAAGCTGTGTAGTCTACATCCCCTATGTCATTTCTGATGAACTGTTAATAATGGTTCTTTTGCAACAGCTGCCCAGGGCACATCTGACACCACAGGCTACAAGCTGGGTGTTAAAGAACCCTGGGAGGCACAGAAATGGCTCTGTCTTCACACCAGTGACTCAGCTGTGATGACTCCCCTCCAGAGAGGCATCAACAGCTTCACACCCAGACTGAGGGGTCATGTCTGCTAATGGGCCATTAAGGACTGGCACAATAGTCAGCTGCAACGACACAGACCACCAAAGATTCCAAAACTGTCCCATGACATCCAGAGTTAAATCACCCATAGTGAAACTCCCTACCCTGGTGGGAGGTTCTGGGTATTCCCACCTAAACATGAATGTATATAATCTTGGGGGTTTTGGTTCTGGTACCACTCGCCGGATCCAGAGGAGCACCAGAACCTCGACAGGTCTGTGACTGCCACTCCTGACCAGACTGCGACCATCATCCTCACCAACAGGTTTTCCTTTCCTTTTACTTTGTACTCAGGGGGACCATGTAGTGCTCAGTACACTATGAACACCATTCTGTTTGTGCCCCAGGGTGCTGGGTTATATATCTGAGTTTTGTGAGTTAAAAGTAATTTTTTCTCTGTATCATTGTATTTATTGTAATCTTTTTAGCAAATTGTAACTCTGACTTGTAATCTCTCCTGACTGAGTGGAGTTCATTTCTTCTGCTGGTTTACCTTTAAACCAGCACAGAAGTAAAAAAAGAATATTTTTCATAAACTATATGTTGATTTTTATGCTGTTCATGTGTCATTAAGTAAATAAAAAAATAATTCCTATCATATGCTATTGGAAGTCAGCTGAATATCTAAAACATTGTGAAGTGCACAGGTATGCCCATATATGTGTATGTATGTCTGAGTGTACACAGGTATCTGTTTATCTTGCAGAAGAACACAGAATTTTATCATTTTCATGAAGTAAATTACTGCAACAGTAAAGGAGTAGAAAATGTCACTCTTCAATGCTTTTGGTTCTCTTCTATAAATAAATGTAATCTACTCAGTGCTACTAAGCTTAGCAAGTTGGCATAATAATTCACTTAAAAAAAGTAGATTATTTTTGAAGAAACTTACTATATATAGTCCTAAGCAGTAAAAATCATCATAAACTCTCTGTTCTATCTACATCCATTTTTGACTAAGATTAATTTACTAATTCAAGTGGAGCCAGAAGGGAGAGAAAAAGAAGAAAAGCAAAACCCAGCATGTGTGAAAATCTACAAGCATTAGATAGCTAAACAAACCCTAAGTCCCTTAGCATTGCTGTAAGGTCAAAACCTTTCAGCATTGTATCAGTGTGTCAAAATATGTCAACAAACCATCATACTGCAAGAAGAAGAATAACCTTTCAGTTCTTTATGTTTGGGCTGCCAATGAAGTTTTGGATACTGGGTATGCATGAACAGTTTTCCTAGCCACTTGACAAATACAACTCCCAAGGTTTCTTCCAAGTCTAGTTGCTAACACTGGTTTTCAAAACTCACCAGTACAACTTTTTAAGCCATCTGCAACTAAAGACTACTGAACTTGTTAATAGAACAGACAACCATAAACTCACAGCAAAACTCCCTCTTCCCCTACCACCTACAATCAGACAACAATTATTATTTCAGTAGTCTTCACAGTAACATGTCAAACCAGTTTAAGGAGCTGAACAGCAAAAAATGTCTATCATTCTTATGTTCTGATTCAGCCTTTGCTCACATATAGCTCATCCTTATAGTAAACTGCAAATGAATTTGAACAGAACACTTCTCAAAAAACTCACATACACACCATCTGTGTTTCTGACTGAAACACCATCTTTTGCATTGTTTCTGTTTGCACTTACCTTAAATAAATACTCTTATTAATCTACAAGACTCTATGATAATTTTATATGACTGTTAGTTTTAAACTGAGATCTCAAGATCAGACATAATGTATTAATTAACAACACATTGAATCAAGAATTTAGGTTTCCAAAAAGTGCGGTTACTATTTTAAAATTACTTATGGGAAACTTGCTTTTATTTATTTTTTAAAAACAGCAGAAGCACAGGAATAATAACATTTAGAATGCAAGCAAATGGGGGGGGGGAATTTAGTAAGAGATGACTTACCATTATTATTCAAAGAGAAGATGAAATGCTTCTCTTTCACTATGTGAAACTGCCCTTAATATCAATGTCAAATATGACATTTTCCTATGGTCTTCCTCACATGTAGTAGTTTCTTTAGCTAATAACGACATCAAGCTTTCTCCTGAGACTCTCTAGAAATCACATTCCAGAATCTATATAAACCTTAGCCATGCTTGCAGAAGATAGAAAATGCAAATTGCTGTATTTTATATTTCCTACAGGAAGTTACCGACAGTGCACCTACTAATTATTACCTGCACTGAGTGTTGCTGATCTTTATATCCTTTTTAGAAAACAGCAGTTGTGCCTATCAGCTTTGACTAACAGACTTTTACAGCCAGGACTGTATGTTAGAAAAAAATTATAAAATTCGACACTATTGAGAAAAAAAAAAGGGAACAGCAACAGTCATCTAAATTCTTAAACAATTTACAGCATGTTCACAGACCCTGTTTTAAAGTGCAATCTGCATGACTTCCTGTTTATGCTCTCCAAATTACCTTTGGTCACACTGACTATTCAACAGTTTTTATCCTCATGGTTACAAGAAATACACCAATGTAGGCCAGTGAACAATGAAAAGTGTGGTATCTACTACATGTGCACAAAGCAATTATATTTTGCACATGCAGTTGTTTTGTTTATGCAGTTGACAGTGAAAGCAGCAGCCTGCTCAGTGGATGCCATTGAACAGACATACTGAAGGAAGGGATTCTGCAAGTACATGAATCATTTTATGTTACATTTTTCCAGTATATAAAATAATCTTTTTTTCCTAAATCACCACTCTGCAAAATCAGTCTAGAAGACCAAACTTGCCTTGTTCTGTTTCTTTATTATTGAAAAATCTCAAATATCTAAAGAGCATCTTAAATTACAACTGTGCAAACCCACTGACAAGGTACACTTTGTACATTTTTAATGTGAAGTTTAATTTGAAGACGAGGCTGCAGTGCACCATTGCAACTGAAAATTGCTTAACAATACCATTGATGTATGAGCCATAAAAAACCTTGCTAAGCTGTCCCTGCAGAACGCAGAGTAATAAAAAGGTGTTCTTTTGCACTGAGGTGAACAGACATGGTTGACTGCATCTAGGGAGCTGTTCTGTTAAATGAGAAAGTGCCATTTCTTTCCTGTCAGTACAGACCAATTTGAGACACTCACAGATTTAGTTAGCACAGAGTACAGGATTTAATGAAATACACACATAAAGTAAACAAACCACAGCTATGGTCAAAGCTTTCAGTCAGATTCTGAGTAGAATTCATCTTACATCTGTGACATATGGGAAAAGAATCCAGAAACTTTTCAAGTCTGACTCCTTATTTTTAGAAAGGCAATAAAAAAGCTGAATAGCTGAAGGTCTAAAACTTCTCACTTTCATTCTTTTCAAAGTATCTAGATCTGTATTTTTAACCACATCTAATAGGTGATATTACAGATTTTTTCTCCAATTTCATTTCTGCTTTAAGTTCAACCAACACATCAGGTTTACAAAACCCTAAACTATCAGTTGAGTGTCATGATATCTCTCTTGTGAACTGATGCTTCTCCAAATGATTTTTCCGTCAAGACGAAGCAAGACACAAAGGTGTGGTGAATTGACCGGG
Source organism: Pithys albifrons albifrons (assembly GCF_047495875.1). Taxonomy (NCBI): domain Eukaryota; kingdom Metazoa; phylum Chordata; class Aves; order Passeriformes; family Thamnophilidae; genus Pithys; species Pithys albifrons. Next base: position 31,583,003 of record NC_092463.1, on the reverse strand, counting down.
AAGATGGTGCTCACTTGAAGGAGCTCTGCATAGCCTGATTAAACAATACAAAATTGATTCACATTTTGTGCAGCTGCACCTGTGTCCTTTCATATAGTTTCAGAGACCAATGGAAGTTAAGTGTCTAACCTATACGCAACCTAATCTGTCAACGTGTGTTCACTAACCCAACTATTATTATATTAGAAGTAACAGTAACTCAGAACTCATTTCAGAAGATGTGACACTGTCAGTTTGGCCAAGCAGTATCAGAATTAAGACTAACAGGATTTCTTCTTTAAAAAAAGCCTGCAGAAATCTGGCCAATTTCCACAGTTAACCTAGAACTAAACTTTAGATTTAGGATGTAAGAAATTTCAGTAAAGAGAGCTCCAGTTTTCCTTATATGAATGCAAAGTCGCTATAAGAAAGAATCAATTTTGTACTTGTTTTCAATGAGAACAGCTATAACACAAATTTGGTAATATCTCAAAACTACCTACAAAATGTTTTATTAATCCACTTATCATTTCAGTCTAGCTTTTGCAACATTAAAGATACTTGTCTTACACTTCTGTGAGAGGTATTATTCCATGTTTGAAGCTGAATTATTAATTTGTACATGTTGAAATTAAATTGAAGTTAGCTAAGTCTTCATTCCTTGATAAAAGCATACGAAAAGTTTTCTTTGGAAATGTCAGATTCACATGGTATATACTACTTTCACATGTTTTACACATTATTATAGCTCAAACCAAAATGTGGATAGATACTCTGTTCGGCACAAAAAGCCCCCCAGAAAGTTCAACTTTGCAATGACAATTTTACTGCAAACAACAAATGGATCAGTGCCTTCATCCTACTTATCTACTCAACTTTCACCCCATCTCAACTTAGTAAGTATTTTTATGCTCATTTTTTCTATTTTTATCTATTTAAAATTCACTTGGAGCTACTTTTCTCAGATACCATCATAGATTCCTTCAAACACACCATTTATACTCAGAAGGTATTCCAGCCAGTACATCTAATGGCCTCCTCTCAGTCTGAGCTGTTCCCTTTCATTTACACTGATGTGCAGCTCAGCACCAATTTCAGCTCAGAACCAATTGCATCAGCATCTTTCCTGCCATTCTCACCATTTGCGTAGATATTGTATATACTCAAATTTCTTTCTAAGTCGTATATTCTGTTTATATGTTTCACAATTTACTTTCTACAACTTTCCTGTAGTATCTTCATCCAACAACTGACAGCCTTCCTGAAGTTCCCACTACCTTAAGTTTTCCAAGTCACTGTTTTCTGGGACTGTTAAGTAAGAGTAAGTCCTTATGTTAATCTAGATTGTTGCTGCAAAGCATAATTCCAAACTTTGATGATGTTATTCTCAAGATTTGGTTTCCATTTCCCTGCTGCCTTCTATGGAATCTGCTTTTAAAGTATTTCCAAAGGTAGTGCTAACTATTTTCACCTTGACATTTCTCACATTCAGCTGAAATACTAATGGTCACCAGACTTGCCTCTGATGTTGGAATACACTCCCTGTTTGTTACATGTTTACATGTTTGTGCCATGTTCCACACTATCCTTCAGGCGGTCTCTTGTGAACACTGAGTAACTTCTAAATTTATGCTTTAAAAAAAAATCCTTTATCAAAACTTTCATTTACCTCACTCACTATCTTGCTTAAGGTTCTATCACATACAAAAATGGCATTGAGGATGAATATGGTAGTTTTGGCTTTAGTTTCAGTTTAGGCCTTATTTAGGCCTCAGTTTTAGCAGGCCTCCAAAGATGTGACATAGATTAGAAGGGACAAGCATCACCTGACTAAGCAACCAAAGAGGTATTTCATATCATCTGACATCATTAAGAAGCGCCAAGGAGTATAAAAAGAGAGAGAGAAAAAGTTTCTGTCTCTTTCGGTCTGTGCCTCAGCCCGTGAGAACGTGCTTCTCTGCCTCCCAAGATTAGGCCTTGCTGCCATTCGTGCTGTTGTTTATCTAGGGAGGTGAACATCTTCTTTTTAATTTCTCTTTTATCTTGCTGGGAAGTTTCTCAGGAAGAGTTTCTGGGAGGTTTTCTGGGGTTGGGTGGTTGGAATCTGTATTAACAACTTGGGCAATTCGGTGAAGGTGTTATTATTTCTTTTCACATTTATACATATGTATTATATCATATTCTGTTGGATTTTTTTTTCTTCTGGGTAAATATAAAACCTTGCCATTTCAAAGTTCCATTTCTAGCTTTTTTACTCACTCCCTTTCCCTGGGAGGGGGGTCCTTTGACTGTGTACTGGGCAGTTGGCATTTTGCCAAGCTAAACCATAACAATGAAGCACTGTGTTTAAGATTTTTTTTGGAAAAAAATCCTCCAGTGAGGAGGTGTCTAGTACTGTGGAAAGATATGTAAATATACACAGTCATGACTTTCAGAAGAATGAAGCAGAAGTATTTCAACCATCTTTAAAAGAAAAAATCTTTATACCAATATCATCAATACATTAAAAAATTTTGTCTAGCATAACCTATTTCCCTGCTTACATTCCTGCAAATACTTACTACATCTTTGATTTGAAGATAACTGTTATTACTGCTTCAAATGTAGATAACACTCAAATGAAATGCTTTATTAACACCCCCCCCAAAAAAACCAGTGAAACAGTATTGTCCTAGATACAATGACAAGAAGCAATAAAGTTCTTTACACACATAGCCCACCTGGTTAACTGCAAAGATTTTTCAAATTTGTCTCCTTGCATGTATTCCAAAAAGTTTCAGCAAAATCTTCCTTCAAATTCAGATACTAAAAAATTGACATATAACTTCTGTACCAAAGTAACTTACTCTGTCATCTAGCATCACTTGAAAATGACCATACATATCTGCTGAAAGTCAACAATTAGGATCTGAATTTTTAAAAAATATTTCAGGATTCCAATGTGACATGGTAATTAATGACATTCAAAATGCCAGATTACCAACATGTATTTTGTCCATGTAGCTTAATACAAGTCATTAGTATTTTATCCAGTAAATTAGTTTTAAAATGCAGTCCTATTTGTTTAGAAGGAAAGCGATAGAAATATACCTGTTCCAGTAGCTCCAAAATTGGTCCTGCAAGTAGGCTTGGTGGCTACTTTCATCACCAAATGAGGCTTTGCTTTCAATCCAATGAATTATGTGTCCCTCCACAGCTAGAGTAACAGCAGAAAAGAAATGGAATACTGAAAATCAGATTCAACAGCCTGTAAGAGTGAGTTTGGGAATATCCTATTTACTCCCCAATGTACCACATAATTCATGCTTCCAACAGAGTTATGTATTTGTAAAAATTATCTTTCAAATATGCACAAAATGGCATTTAAAAATCAGAAAATACTTGAACAGATAATTTTATCAATTTGAGTTCAATTACACCCTGTTCTAGATATTTGCATTTATTCTAACACAAAAAGAATGAAAAAAAAAAGAGATTAGACTAAGAAGCTCGTTACTGGGCAATCTTACCAACATATACAACTTTCTGAAGGGTAGGTGGTAAAGAGGGAAACAGGTTATTTTCAGTGGTGCCGAGTGACAGGACCAAAGGCAATGGGCACAAACTGAATCACAGGAGGTTCCATTTAAACATCAGCAACCACTTTTTCTCAGTGAGGGTGACGGAGCACAAGCACACGTGGCCCAGAGATGTTGTGGATTCTCCCTCGTTGTTGATTTCAACAGCTGTCTGGACATTGTTTTCAGCAACCAGCTCCAGAGAAACCTGCTTGACCTTCGCCACCAGCCTCAGCCATTTTGTAATTCTCTAAGTTCACAATTTTCCCTGCTAACTTTAGACCTGGCAAAAGCCAACAGTTCCCTCATCCCCTCAAGTTCTTGAAGCTTCCTGAGATTCTTCACAGTGGAAGTGAAGGACTAGAAATTAACTGAAAACTTTCCAAATGTGGCTTGACATGAGTGAATTGTAGATGATTAGCATGACAAATCTTACTGTTTCAAATACGTATTTTTTGTTTTGCACATATAACCTCTTATTAACTTCACTACCATTTTTTTTTTAGGAAAAAATGATTAAGTATACAAGCATCACTGACCTAAGGAGTCTTTAAAAAGTTTTCAGAAGACTCTCATATACATAGCTGTTTGCTGGATAACAGATAATTGCACTGGAAAAATGGCATCACAAGCAGTTTTGTGTAGTGAGGCATTTTATAGTACACATTCCATTCCTACACTAGTGTACAACTCAGTTATTTCAGTAAGAATTTCAGCTGTTGCCAATATGAATTAAAAAACTAGTCATGTATATGACTTTCACACAGTACTTTCAGCCTTCTTACTTTCTCTGACAGACAGAAAAGTAAAGTAGATATCTGCATAGATGGGTGCAGCGTTCTATGGAGACAAAGCAGAAGTCTTTTGGCAAAAATGTTAATTTACAAAAGTTAATTAATAATCCCTTACATTTGGACAACTGGGATGTTTTTTCTTCCATGGCCCAGTGACTAAGTCATCTGGTTACCTTCTCACATGGCCTCAAGACCAGAAAAGGTAGATGAACTTAATGACCTTTATACCTACTTTTCTTCCTTATTCTTTCCTGCTGTTCAGGCTTTTAAAAAATAATGAAGAACTAGAGAGTTGTATTTGGATGCAAAGTGATGGCAAAAGAATAATGGCACAATGGAATGACCTATAAATGTAATGGTAATACTCTTAATATTGCTTTGAACTGATCTGGTCTAGAAGTAAAAGACAAAATTATGGGCATTTCAGAATTTAGTTCAGAGAGACAGTGGGTAGAGTACGTTAGAGGGAGTAGGGATTTGAAGGTGCTTATTGCTGCTTTTCCCCCCTTTTTTGAGATAAAAGCATGCAGAGACTAAAGAGGAAACACTGGGTAACCCTACTTATGATCAAACCTCTCTGACCCAAACTACAAGTTCTTAAAATTATGGGGTAACTCCTGTAGAGACTAATTTGTAGTATCCTAGATTATGCTTCACTTAATTAATAATATGTTACCATAAATTATTCTACACAAAAAGTATCAAAAATTCTTATAAAAGACTTACCTACTGGCACTTCTAAAATAAAGTCTGGTGTTTTGTCATAACCCTTTGCACGAAGCTGATCTTCAGCTGTACATAGAGAATAAGAACTACTGTTTATAAAACTATTCCATTAAGTAGACAGCAGAATAATTAATATGAGTGTAAGAATTACTAATGCAGTAATATATATCTTTCTTATGCATGCAATGCTGTGTCAAATTAAATGAACCTTTGTAGAAAACCTGAAGCATGGATATAAAAATGCTTCTTTGTCATCCCTGCATTTTTATGTCTTCATTATAAACATCATTAATTCAAGCTGTCATACAGTAATTTATAACCTCCAAATATTCAAAGTAAAGAGGTATATTCACTGATTGAAGGAAGAGCCTCTCTACCTTTGAATGCGTTAAGATTAATCCTACTAACACCACAAATGTGGATAAACTGCAGGTGCCTTCTTGGTTTTATTTCTAATTTTAGCATAAAGTTGTTAAAAAAAGGCAAGAAAATCCTTCTCTCCTAGGAGTTTTTAAAGTAGAGAGGAGAAATAATTGTAGTTTCTCTTGAATTCTGTATTCTATAGAATTTATCCAATTTCAGAACAAAGATTTAGAAATTCTGCTAACATTCACTAAACAACTTTATTGCTTACAGATAATAGATTTGAATATTTCAAGAAATAATAATGAGTGAGCAAAATAAAACCTTAAAAGAGAAAGGATGCTCCTTTAAAAAAAAAGGCAAGGAAAAAAGGACCAAGCAAGCCTTTAATATTTTTAAACTATTGTCCTTGATTTCTGATACCATTATATTGGTATTTCTGAAACACCATTTCTCCATTAGAATTTGGAGTGACCTGGTCATTCAATTCCAGGCATGGCTTTCTGTCTTCACCCAAGCTTAACTAATGGCACTACCTAGTATCAAGTAAGGCTGTGTAGCCCCTTAACACCTACTGGGCTGTTGACATTGTCATGCAGCCCATTCGCCTTTCTACATCACCTTTGATTAAAATTAATGGTCCATTCTCACTGTTGGGTAGCTTATTTCCAATCCATTTATCAGGTTAGGACAGTAGTTTCATGGCCAATGTTTAGAACTCAGTTTTTGAATACTTTGTGCATATCCTGAAAGGTCAGCAGTTTGAGTCCAAGTAATGACAAGAAAAACATACAGTCTTAGAAATCAAAATATTGTAAAAGTGCCAAAAGCAAACTCCCCCACTCTTTTCATTGAAGAATTTAAGTCTGAAGTATTATTTTATACAGAGAACTCATTCTGAAAGTGGGACAGGAGTAGATTTGTATATTCACTTCAGTATAAACTGCAATAGATGTTTATTCTTTTTGACAGTTGTACTATTTTTTTTAATTTTGAGATCATTTCTTCACTATAAATAGGCTACATTGTAAATGCAAATCTTTGCAATGCAACACTTTATCATATCACACAATCATGTAATGAAAAACATTTCTAGGATTTGGAGACAGACTTAGTTGTTGGCTATTTTTTAAAACTAATAATAATATTAAGGTTAAGAAGGTTCTAATTTAACAGAACCCATGAATAGAGTGTTTTATGTCGTAACATAAAAATGAATTAATAGTCTACATAATCTCTTAATCTTGATTTTAAAAAAATCCAATCTTATCCAACTCTGTTTAACTATAACCTGCTCTTAACCGTTTAAAACAATCTAGAATAGACAATAGGATGTCCCAACTGAATCATTCAAAAGCAATAGAAATAAAAAGGTCAGTCTTTTCTTTCACATCTAAGATATGCTAGTACCAAAAATAAAGGGACATGCACCTTAAAAAAAATTCACTGAAAACCTGGACAGACGCAAACATGTTTGGATGGGTCAATTTGGCACGTCTCTGAACTGGAGTCTGCCTCAGCATTACTTCCAATATTCTTCAGCAGATTATTTTTCAAGGGTTCCTGATTACTTTGGAAATATTTTGGTACTAATTCATGGCTTGAAAAAGAACATGGGTTTTGTTTCACATCTGGTTTTGAATGTCTTTACTTGGTTTCTCTTAACATTTTGTGATAAACATTGGAAAATACATTAAAAAGAATGTTTACTATTGATGTGAGTTGTCTATCTTGTGCAAGATCGTAACTTTGCATTACTATTTCTTAAAGTGTTTTGAAGATTTATAACTCTGAATCAAAAAATATCTATAGAAATCTTCATAATCAACATAAAATTTTGTTTTAAGCCAGAATCCAATCAAAAAGATGTTCTCGCTTTTAAGTCCAGGGTATGTTTCACATTGGTCCAGAAACAAGAGGTAGCACTCTGCACCTCAAAAGATCTTTTAGCTCTAGCATGGATTAAGAGAATAATTTAACAAGTGAAAGCCAGCCCACAGCAGTTCTGGCAGTTTTATTTATGCATCCTCAGATTTGAAAACAGTCCCAATAAGTAGTCTGTCTATAGATTGCCCATTAATTTAGATTTCCAACAAAACTTCAGCTTCACCTTTACTGTAACTTAGCACTCAGTTGTTACTATTTAACATAGCATTGTTCTTGTACTAGCTTCTGGATATTACAAAGAAGCCAAATATTCTTTTGTTGGTGCATGAATGAGCGGCAACTGCAAATTTAAGATTACAGCGGAAAACACCAATCAGATTTCATGATTTATATCCAGGTTGCTAACGAGGGACATCATGGTGAGAGCCAAAGGAGGATAAAGCTCAGCAGCATCCCATATAACGAAAAGCTTTCCTAATATATTTGTGATAAAGATATAAAAATATGTATATATATATAAAGGATCTATCCTCTATAGAACCTCAAAATTCCTGGCATTTCAGTATGGCGTGTGAAGCTGTGAGCCTGTTTATCAAGAATGCTTCTATTGATCACTTTAATCTCAGGCAAAATATTTTTGCTGAAGAGAGGACATGGTATATGATGCGCTTCTCATGAGCAGTGGATAAATAAAACGTAACCCCATTAGTGTGTATAGGTTTCCAATCAATTTCAGGATGAGTCTGAAGGTGTTACTTCCGATCTGTAGACTTTGAAAGCAAACTGCTCTAGAAACAGACAAATTATGCCCTGAACCCAAAAAGCTGTTTCATGCTCCAGTACTATACTGGGCAATTTATATTCACAATTAAGCTCTCTCATTTATATCTACATATTCTAACGATTTACCCATTCTAGATATTTTGATTTGACAGCACAGATTTCTTAGAGCTTATTTCTAAAGAAAAAACTGATGCTTATCCAAGGTCACAAAACATTAAAACTTAAATCTGACTTGTATACTGCACAAGCTTATACAAGGCATATAAAATTATAATTGTTAACCTGAGGATAAGTGAGTCATCTCGTCCATTCCCTTGCATCGTGACAGGACTGATTTCGTTACCAGTTTTGATAGATGAGTGTCAAAGCCAGACTTGAATTTTCCATTGAAGGTGATTCCATAACCTTCTGTGGTAGTTTGTTTTATACTTACTGTTCCTAGAACTGTTTGCTATTTTAAGTCAACATCATCTCTGCAATTACATCTTAAGCCTATTACCTGTATCTATGCTCTTACAGTGAAGAAGAAAAATCTACTGCTTCACATTTTTGTAGTGTCATTTGCAAGCTTGCATGTGATAGTTATTCCTGTCCTTTTTTCACTTTCCTCTGAAATAAAAGAGCACACTAATTCTGTTCCTTAATTGTACAGACAAATCTGTTGAAAAGCTTAATATACTTTTTAATTTCTTAAATTTGTTTAAGGTTTCCAAAATCTTAACCTGATACAGCTTCAGGAGAGATCATCGTTCCTGATAAAACCAGAAAATTCACAAAAATTTAGCACAGTGCTCAACCATTAACAAAAGATAGCCTTTTACTTTTTCTATCGTCACAGCACATGAGGAATCCAAGATTCAAGAAGACATTGTTTACTATCATATTAAGAGGGTGGATGCCTTAAAAATTAGTCTTTGTTTCAATGGCACTTATGTAAAGAAAACACACTTCAGGCTAAAAGGAAAAATAGAACTAACTTTCTAACTAATTAATTCTTAAAATAACTTTAAATACAGGCAGTGTGAAAAAGAGTACTTGCATTGACTGGGGGGCAGGGCGCAAAAATTCAGCAGAAACTGCACCGAAAAGAAGGTGAGTGAATCCTCTAGCAATTTTTTTCATACATAAAGCATTCTGAAACTAATATTTCTTATGCTTCCTCCTAAGTCTCATAAGACCTAGATTATGGCTAATATCTCATGACACCAAAAGTAATACTGCAGCAGATATTAAAGCATTTTTTTCAGCTACTTATTCTATAAAATATTAATTGCAAGTCTGTGCATGTGCTGTATATATAGGGTATTAGGTGACTGAGTTCCTGCTCAGTTCTAAATCAATAAATGATAGCATGAACAGCATCAATCATTTTTTTACTCTTCCTTTACTACCTAATACAAGGAATGTGGAGGTTTATTTTTTTCTTAAGTTAACAGTCACCTAACATCTTAGAATACACTGGCTAGTCTCTACTATGGATTCTTACCTATGAAAGAGAGATTTTTTTCCAAAAGCATTTCTCGCAGCAAGACTTCATGCTCATGCCCAATAGCACTGATAGCTTTAGGTTAAGAAATGAAAGAATATTTTGGAAAAGAAGCAACTTCATAAAAACATCACAGGTTAAGTAATTCATCATAGAATTTATTGACTTTCATCTGCATTTCAGAAGTGATAGTGATTTGAACTCCCAGTTTTGAAAATCCTTACAGGAATTTTCAGAAGCATGGATCACTTTGTGAAAATCAGACTATTGTATCAAAAGCACACATATTACAGAACTAAGAGTTACTTGGCCATATTTATATAGTATAATTAAGGACAATATTTCCATTTTTCCTTTATTCTCCCTCTAAAAGAAAGTGTGATCTTAAAACATGCAATTAAATACTTTTTAGTTGCTCTTTACTGACTAGTGTATCAATTCTCCAATTCAGCAAAGGATGAATTAAACTGTTATTTTTTTCTTTATATTCTGAAATTGATAGGTACTACATCCATCTGAAACATCTTACTGTAAAAAAACACCTTTTCATTGATTTTTCAGAAGCATGAACATATGACAGGGAAGGATGAAATAATATTTTATAGTGAAGTTCTTTTCACTTCACTGACGGCCTGTTGATCCAATGTGCTATTCTTAGAGACATGTAAAAAAGTCATCACATTAAATATTTTACATGTATCTTTCTGGAGGTCAAAGTTCTATTCTGGAAGCTTTAAAGAAGAATCATATGGAAGGAACATATGATAAAAGATCTTATATTAAAAGCAGTTAAGTTCTGAATTCTGTTTAGAAAAACTTCTGAAAACTTAAAACTACAGATCACCTTACCATTGCAGTTAATTACTTAATGTATATGAATACTTTATGCTGAACAGCAAAAAAAAAAAATTCTATGCAATCATTTCACATGTACACATACAGTTGTCATCAACTGAAACTATGTATTATGTTAAACTCTACTAGCAGTTTCAGAAGAAAGCAAAAAGGTAAGAAAAATACTGCAAACAGAATTTATAATGCACCATAAGCAGAAACACTTAGTCTATAATGATACCTGTTATTGATGTATGGCAATGACCATGGGGCAAAACTTGTAAATAACCTCACAAGCCATTTTCTACTCTTGCAATCTAGCAGCCTAGTTTCCCGTAAGCATCTGAACTATTACTGAAAAATAGCCTCTTGGCATTTACAAAGAGGTTGACTTCATACTTTAGGCCATGCATATACAATTAGATAGTTATATTTAAAATCAATATGCAATCCTTCAGAAGACATAATGCTTTTAAAACCTTAACTTTAAATTGATTTTTAACTATTTTATGCACCTCAAAATTAATATCTAATTCAGCAACATACTTGAAGTAATGCATTTGCACAAATTAGCATTAAACTTTTCTGTACCTAAATGGAATTGAAAAACTTCTCATTACTCTCATTGATGTCACTGCGTATTCAATAACTGATTTGAGCCAGAGTCTGAAGAGGATATAAAAGTCTCTTTTAGACTGCAGGAAAGTTATTCTTAAAAATGGTTCATAATTCTACATATGTGTCATTATTACTTTTAAACATGACACTTTCAAAAGTCTACAGCCAGATTTCTCATGCAAAAAATACTAATCTTAAAATTCTGGATTATGAAAATTAGTGATCAACAACCTTTTAAAGTGTGCAACTTATTAATCTACTTTCAGAGAGCTCTGTTTAATCTTGAAGATAGTCTCAATGAATACTTAAAATTACTATTAAAAGCACAAAATACAAAGAAAATAGACCTCTAGCCTGCTGCTGTTAAAGTTAATGGGAGCATGGCTGAGACTGTAGTAGATACCAGGAAAGAATTTCTAGCAAAACCCCCATATTTTTAAGGAGTAACAATCACATGTATCACAACTACAAGAAGTACTGTTTTTCATGCATAAGTAACATCATGGTAGCTTTCCTATACTGCGACTTTACAGTGAAATCAAGGTCTTCCCCCAAACTGCACGCAGAGATTTGTGGAACAACTTTCCAGGATATGGGAGGGAACTGCCTTACTAGCCTGCTCAGTGATAGCAGGCCACATTTTTGAAATTTTTCCTTTCTCCTTCAGTACTTTACTAAAACAGATTTGGCATCTCAGCGATGATTCCTAACAAATTATAATCCTAGTCTGGAATAGTCAGTGCCATGTGCAGTTCCCTCAGTGTACTCATCGTATACTGAGGCTCTAATTAACTATTTTGACACAACAAAAAATATCCCTGAAAATTCAAGCTACATAGGGTTTTTCCTACAGCTAGTATAATTTCTTTAAGAAGAAGAGAAAATGAAAGAACTGGACTGCAATGTCAGATAGGAGTTTAAAAATACTAATTGGTCAATCAAACATGAATTTCACTTGAAAACACTTCAATTAAAAATTATTCATAATAGAGCAAAGCCATAATGTTGAACACTATTTATGCATCTTATTAAACACAAAATAGGTGAGATTGGAAGGTATCTCTAGAGATCATCTAGTCCAACTCAAAGCATGGTCAACTAGTCCTAACAGAAAACCAGACATGCATTTCAACTAATCAAAACCAAAGAGGTTCAATCAGGCATATGAATGTGTAGCCACCAAACTGACATCTTCCCATGGTCCATCTGATTTTTGTTTGTATAAGAGAAAGCTCTGCAGTGACCCTCTAGCTGACTGAATGCAAAACAGAGGAGTATGAAACGTGTTTTGTGAAGCAGAACTTTATGTCAGGTTAAAGCTAGACACATCTCTTCCACACAGTCTAAGCTCGTCAATTGTGCACCTAAAATTTTATGGGCAAGGATACTGTTTGATGCAGTCCACCAGTGGTCCATAACAACAGTCATTCACAGTACACTGCAGACAAATAAGAGAAGTAGTATACTGATGGGTAACTAGAAAACCATTATACTTAAAGAGTATCTTAAAAACAGTAATTACTTTTTCTCAAAAAGGCTATCAGATGCTGTTCAGATTTAATCACAGAAAACAAAAACCGTATGCTTTTATTCACTATAAAAGCAAGCTATTAAAAAGTGAAATGCTCCCCTCACAAATATTGCATTGCCATTTCTGGTGCACCCTGACCTCACTGATAGTTTACGATGACAGTAATTAAATGAGGTTTAAAATCTTTTACTCTGCTAGGCAGATAACAGCATTGCCAAGGGGAAAAAAATACACAAACAAAACAAAACAAGACAAGTGTGATTAATACCTGATAGACTTGATTTGCTAGAACTCCATCTGGAATCTGAGAAGGATCCCGTAGCATACTATTTATTAGAGTTTTGGAGGCTAGAGAAATAAAGATCAAAAACATACAAAAAACCTGTTAGCTCAGTTATCTACTTGGCAGGAATAGCAATACACTTTTCTAATGAAAACATTGATGATGTTAATAGTTTTGAAAACTATCAACCCAGCAACTAAAAACTGACAATTTCATAGCTACTTAACCACTTCAATAAAATTCACTCTAAAAATCTTGAAACACCAAAGGATTTTATTCACAGGGTGAAAGCAGGCCCTTGTTTGCTTACTTTCACTGGACAGTTTGTGCTTCAGAAGCATCATGCAGCTTCTAAGGAAACTGCTTAGTATAAAGTAAATGTAACTCAAAATAACCTTCATATACTATTAGACTTTCAGGAGTAAGATCTGTAAAAATTCAAAAAAGTCTTTAAAAATGACTTTAAAGACTTGATGACTTCAATTTCTAAGTTTGCCAGTTTATTTATTTATTTACTTACTTATTCAGTGTTGACATATTTTTCTGACTGTGTTTAAAAGCTGGGAAAATATTTCTGTGCTTTTTTCAAAGGTATAAATAAAAATCAAAAGAAATTGGAAGTTAATTTAGGACTATTTATCATCTTTTTCTACTCACTGATACTACAATGGAAAAATAACAAAATGTTAAAAAAGCATTTTTTGCTTAGCATAAAAACTTTGAAAATGTGAAACAAATGGTGCTGTGTATATTTACATTACTAATATGAAATATATTTAATATAAATATTATGTATTTAAAATGAAAATAACAATTTTTAGTAGGTAGGAGTAATAAACATCAAATAAAATAACAATTTGCCAATAGAGAGGTTGATAGAATGATAGAATAATGAAGAGAGTAACAGAGGAAGATTGAGTAGAATTCTCTGCTTTGAAGCACTACTGGTTGAAGTATTATGATTTGATTATGAAAAAATTAAGCTATTTTATGACTGACCAAACCCCAGAAAAATCCCCAGATTCACATTAGGAAAATGTTTAACCAGACACTACTTTGAGTAATGAGCTACAGGTGCAAAATAAATTTTCTCTGTTTCTTGGACTGCCCTTTACCTATACTAGAGCAATAATGAATTGACATACTGAATTTTATATTATGCTGATGTCACAATGCTCCACGAGTTAACTAAGCCTCTAGAAGAAAAGCAACAAAGAAGATTAATCAATACATTAGCTTTGAACACTTTCACTTACATAAACATTATCTACTTATGTAATGTCCTGAAAAATTATAAAAAACCCCAACCGCCCTGCATATTATTAATTTTGCATTATCTATGCAGCTGAGATAAGGTATCTTTACCTGTAACCCCTTTTTCAGACAGCCACTTACTGCAGTGGCAGCATCCCAACAGGCAGATTGTGTAGAAATCAAAATAACATAGAAGTACTAAGGTTTTTATGTTAACAATAATACCAGTTAGAAAATAAAGTTTATTGAAAGACTACTCTTGCATAGATCTCATTCTTACTTAACCAAAACTAAGACGACATTGGTGAACATTTAAATAAAAGCAGGTCATGTGCTCTTCTTATGCAAGTTGCTATACTAATTCTAGTTTTGGCTAAATTGAATAATTGGTGGAATAGAATAAAAGGCAGGATGTAACATCATTTTTTCCTTATGAAGAAATAACTTCCATTTGCATTGCAATTATGCAAACATTAAAGCAATAATTTAATTACAGATTTTTGCAAAAATAACCATAGGACACCTAAAAAATTTAATACATGTAAAGAAAATTTCTGTCAATGTAATAGTGTTCAAAAGAGATAAAGAACAGCTCATATTTACATTTTAACATAGCTGCAGTACAGCATTAAGGTTACTGTGATGGCCTTGTGAACTTACATCTTGCTGTTCTTGTGTTATAAGG
>NC_092463.1:31555723-31563223 GCF_047495875.1 Pithys albifrons albifrons | reverse complement strand
TGGGCTTAACTTTTGTGGGTTACATGTTCAGAGACACTAGAGTAGAATCCAGGACAGAAAATATTCCCAAATCATTGCACCCAGTAATGTACAGTGGAAGAAAGAGGTCAATTATTTGTATGTTTTACTAGTCTCTAAATTGGCTGAAACAAGCTTGTGCATCCTCTTAACAACTGACTCTAATTAGGCTGAGTAAGAAGAAATGGACTTGGAAATATTACCAAACTCCTTATAACTGGTATGTCCTTAGACTCATCTGGAACCATGACATTCATTTCTGTCATCCTATCTCAAAAACATCCACTGGAGGTACTAGGGGTTTAAATGAAGAAGAGAATAAGTGTTGGCCTAAAAAAAACATGTAATATTTGGGCAAATGAAAAATTTGTTTCAGAAGATCCAAAAAAAAAAAAAGGGACACCACGACAGATGATGTCTGCTTACCATTTCTGTTGTGTCAGAACACCCATGGGCATTCAAGTTACTCTGAAAAAAGCATTTAAACTCTTTTCTCTGCAAAACCACGATTATGAAACTCATAGCTACAAACACTGGGGCCAAAGACATCACAGGATTTAAAAAATAATGGATACTTGGAATTGTTAGTATTCAAAATTAAAAGAAAACCAAGCAAACTGCAAGAATAGTTATTCTCAAAAAACGATCTGCAGTTTGGAAGTGATAAAAACCAAAAGTCAGTACTTAAGAATTACTTTGGGAAACAAAAGATAGATGGATAAAGGTTATCTGTAAGTGCCTGCTGGAGAGTGGTGTTGGGAGAAACATATTCTCAGTGAATTTTTTGAAACCTATCATGACTAGCTGCTCGCTCACTCCCCCACCAGCAGGATCAGGGAGAGAATTGGAAGGGTAAAAGCCAGAGAATTTGAGGCTTGAGATAAAGAACAGTTTAATGAGGAAAGCAAAAGGCATTCACACAAGCAAAGCAAAACAAGGAATTAATTCACTGCTTCCCATGGGCAGGCAGGTGTTCAGCCATCCTCAGGACAGCAGGGCCCCATCACGCATAACATTTACTTGGGAAGCCAAACATGATCACTCCAAATGTCCCCTCTTTCCTCTTTCTTCCCTCCAGTTTATATACTGAGCATGATGCCATAGGGTTTGGAGTATTCTTTTGGTCAGCTGGGTTCACCTGTCCCAGCTGTGTCTCCTCCCAACTTCCCATGCACCCCCAAGTTCCTTGCCAGTGTGGCAGTATGGCAGAAAAGGCTCTGTGCAAGCCCTGCTCAGCAGTAACAAAAACATCCCTGTATTATCAACCCTGTGTGCAGCACAACTCCAGAACACAGCCCCATGCCAGCCACCAGGAGGAACGTTAACTCTACCCTGTCCAAAACCAGCATATCCACCAAACTGAACCCTTCACTGCATACACTTCTGCTTGGGAGAAAAGAATAGAACAAACAAGAGATGTAGCCATGCAGCTTAACACACAACTGCAAGGCATTCAGGTATTGCAGAATAAATGGATATCTCCTATATGGAATGGACTAGAATTTTTTTTGAACCACCCAAAACAGGGTTGTTAAGCTACTAAGAATTTTTTGGGAGAGGTATCACCACAAATTTTGTGTACATGAATAAATAGATCAAGGTCAATTAGTAATTCCTTAAAAAGAGTAAGCAATCAGTAAAATAACATGCACATCATGTAGACTGGAAACATGTTCCCTATTTCACTGGAGAAAACAATTTGGAACAATTTTAATTTTTAATTAAGAAAAAGTATTATAACCCATCTATTAAATATATTTTGAATAGCTCCACTGTGAACTAAGATCAAAATACAATTTCTAAATTCTCAAGCTATGACGTAAGATTAGCTTTATGGATCTTCTGGATGATTTGTTGGAGCCCTCAATCATTATTTTGACAGTTTTATCATACTATTATAGACTTCCTTTTAGATAATTACAGATACCATGTTCAATTTCAGTCTTCCGTAAGACTTTTCCTCTAGACAATCACATCTAGATCTTGCTTCTTTCTTTTGTTATACATATCCAATAAACTTTGGATAACTGTCTTATTTTAACAGTATAACTTTAAGACTTACCAAAAGAATTTTATGAGCCAATTATACAAGAACGCTTTAATTCTTAAATCTGCCACAAAATTCATTTTATAAGTAATGAGCAACTACTTTAACAAAACAAAAAGTAAAACATGTAACATTGATAGACCACAAAAGTTATATAAAAGTTTTTAAGTTGTATACATCTCATGCTTCAATTTATACCTATTTCTCGCCACACCACCACATCATGGCTGTCAACAGCCTGTATCTATCTTCCTAATGACCTTCCCATAAGTATCAGAAGGCTGCTTCTCAGTCCCCCATGAAACCATCTCTTCTCCTAGCTGAACAAGCCCCAGCTCCCCCAGCCTCTTCTCACAGGGCAAGTGCTTCAGTCCCTTTACCATCCTGGCAGCCCTACAGTGAACTCTCTCAGTCCATCAACATCTTCCTTTTATAGCTGTGGTTTAATGCAGAAGGAGTACAGAGTTTTGCTGCTAAGCTGAATCACACTGTGCTGACCATGCCTCAACCACAAAGCAATGTGACTGAGTAAAGCTGGGATGACATGTCTTCCCCTTGTTCCTACAGGTTCTGCCTAAAGGTATTTTCTGCATGGTCTAGCCCACCTAAACTCTTCCTCTAAAAATCAGAAGAGATCTCGTCAGGTAGCATTATACTTTGTTGACCTGCTCATTCTTTTCTAATTTTCAAATAGTGGTTTCCAATCGCCTTAGTCAAAGACGTCATTAAACTCAAGTAAGTTTATTTCTTGAAGGCTCTATTTATTTTTTTTTCTCTAAGAAGACTTAGAAAAGAAAGAAAAAGGATTTTGTTTTATTTTAACTAAAAGGTTTGAACATGTAACCTAAGGAGAGGTTTCAGGGTCATGGATCCTACATGTGAAAAAAACCATCCCAATATCTGCCCTCAGCAAATTGGTTTTCATTGGGTTTTAAGTACCTTTTTCAACTGTTTTTCACTCTTTTCTTTGGTGTTTTTCATTGTCTGCTTAAGAGTCCTGAGGATGTCGAATGTTTGGATCTCCCTTTCAGATGACTCTTCCTGTATTTTGTTGTAAAGTTAGCTTTTTAATTGAGAAGTTTTAGTAACACCCTTCAGGCACTGCATTTGGCACCCTTTTTAGCTTTTATGCTTTTTTCTTGAGCAGAGTCATTCTGAAGCAGAAAAAGGTTAAGTCACATAATTTCTTTTTAGTGCCTTCAATATGAAGTACTTGGATGCTGTAGTTATTCAAGACGAAACTGGTGTCAAGATGTTCCAGGGATTCAATATTCGTGCTTCAACATAGCGCTGCAGATATGCTAGGCAAAAGTTTGAAGGAAAGTTTAAGCTTTTTTAGAGAAGCCAGCAAGGCCCATTCCCACTTAGGTATCACTATTAATAAGTTAACACTGAAGTAGCAATATTCAGACATATGTTACTGACTTTACTATAGAACAAATGCATCTCACGCTAAGGGATGTTCACCTCCTCTGAGTTCAAAGATATACAATTCTGTAAAACAGAAACAATTTAATGTAATTGAGAGCCTGATCTAAAATCTGAGATGACATTGGTCAAGTAGCTCACCAATGTGCAATGCTTAACACTAAACATGTTTCCTGCCTGGTTAGGACATAAGTTTGCTCTAATGTATTCTAGAAAGAGAAGTTAGAACAGTTCAAAAAAGGTAACTTTTAGGATCTGAAGGCAAACAGCTTTCCTCAGCAATACTGTCTCAAGAAAAATTCTCTCCAGCACAGATTTATCAGTGCACTACTCAGGCTGCATTCATCAGACATTTATACAGGAATGGGAAGACTGAGCCTTTCTAAGTGTTATAGAAAAGCTGAATTTTCCCTGAAAAAGTAGAAAACAGACTTGCAGAGGTCTTTCATTTTGTGTTCATCCATTTTACCCTTTCTAGCTTAAAGAGGAAGCAAGGAATGAACATGTGTTGATTCAGAAGTGTCTAGCCTTCATAAATCCATGCCTGTCAAGTTTAAGGTTGAAACTTTGCTTTGACACAAGCTCTCTGTAGGACTGTGGCCAAGTTAATTAACCTGCTCATGGTTCAAATGCTTCATTTGTAAACTGGGAGTAGTATTTGGATGAAAACTCAAGCATGGCTAGTGAACAAGCTAGTATTTCAAGATCATCAAGAAGGTGGTGTGTAGTGGTTGAAAACCTGGTTATGTCAGCATTATTCACTTCAACTGTGCATGCTGTCCAGAATAAGTGGAAATAAAAAAAATATTTTACCACATATAAAATGAAAAGGCAGACCAAGAGTGCTGGCTTCACTAAATTACTGTCAGTATTCATGTTGAAAATATACAGTAGAACTGGTAACATGAAAATTATTCTTTTGTGTTGTAGACTAACCCTCCTGCTTCTGTTACACTGTGGAAAACAAGCTGCTTCCATGCACACAGCACAGGGCCTCTAGAACCACTCTCCAGTTTCTTCAACAATAGTTTTAATTCAGTTGCCAATTTTCACTTGTAAGAGAAATTTGCTTTGAATACCTTCATGAGACCTGTTCTGAAACAGCAACCCTACATGACAAAACTATTACAAGGCAAATGAATAAAAGAGGTTGTTAACAGTCAGTCTAACAGTGAAGAAAAAATATAGTTCAGCATTTCTAAAATAGGAGAATAAGTGAAATACTGATAAGCAGATTAAAAAAATGGAGTGTAGTCTTATTTCAGAGGCAGAATCCATTCTTCATTTTCACAGCCTGAAAGACTAGAGATCAGCCTTGTTGAATGTCTAGACTTGTTAGGCACTCAGTGAATTCTCTTAAATGTGCTGTACTTTAACATAATTCTGGGCTACTAGCCTGAAACCAAATCCTTACTTCTATGGATTCTGCATTAGTGCCCTCTGATAATTAATCAATGGTAATACACCTCTGAAAGATGAAGCGTATTCCTACAGTAAAAAATACTGTGTATTAAGGAAAAATGTGAAAAAAGACAATCAAATCTGTATTTTAATTCCTGGAGATCTAGATAATTTGAGATTCTTGCAAAAGAGCTTCTTTAGAGTTCAAAATAATTTCTAAAAGCTATGTATGTATTTTTAGGAGAGATGGTACAACTTTGAAATTAGTTTTATGTATATTAAAGACTGTTGACATACAAGGAACTCACATTTAGGCAGTATTCTCAGAGCAAATAGGTTATGTTATGTATGCTGCATAGATATTCCAGACTATTTTGAAGTAAGCTTTTAATTACCTTTTATTAAAAATAGTTCCTAAAATTCGATAATAGTTACAGCTGTACTGTGCAATTTGTAATGCTGCAGAATGCTTGTTTTAGAAAAGGTTTCTAAATTGTGCCTTCTGTCAATCTGCCTCCACTGGGCCAGAGGACTGTAGATGCTTTTCAGCAGAAACGATGGATACTTGTTGCTTTGAGCAACTGCTCAACTTGAGCACATAAACTGCATCTCATTGGGTTTTTTAACAGTTCATCAAAAGCTAAGGGAAGAAAGCCTGATGATATTGATTCATTTTGTAAAGCTGCTTATTCAATGGCTAAGAGAAAGTAGAAGAAGTTGGGAGAATATTCCAACCTTATATACATGTTACTGTCATGTTAATAATCAATAGCAGGTAGTCATACTGAAGCAGCTTGACACCATATTTTACATTATCATCTAAGTGTAAATAAAGAGGGTAGAAAAGGTAAGATTAAAGAATTGTGTAGGATTCTGCCATTCTTCCTCTTGATGTAGTTGCAATCATAAATTTCTATTCCTGTTTACCATCTTTAACAACGACCTGAAGGATGCAAGAGTATGTTTTCTTCAAGTTTGCAGATGACAACCAATTGGGAGGTAGGGCTGCCATTCGAAGGGGCCTAGGCAGACAAGCTAGAGGATGGGCCACTACAAATCTCATGAAACTTACTAAGGGCCAATGCAGCATCCTGCACCCAGGAAAAAGGAATAGCAGCAGCAATGCAAGCTGGGATGCACTGGTCGGGGAGGAGCCCTGCAGAAAAGGACTTGGGGGACCCGTGGGGTAGCAAACTGAATGTAAGCCAGCGCTGTATTGTGGCAGAGAAGGTGGACAACAGCAACCCGAGTTCTACAAAAGGAGCAGAGTAAATAGCTTGAGGGAAGTGATTATTCCCTTCAGGTAGCATTTATTAGACTATAACTAAAACACTGTTTCATGCCCTGGAATTCAACATCTGGAATTCAATGTTTTAAAAGGATTCCAAGTATAGAATTTATCTATTTTGATGATAACATCAACTTTATTTTTCTTTTTAGGATACAGAGATAACTACAATATGTGATGTTACATTCATAGGGTTTCATTATGCTCGTATAAGGCACCCTTTCTCCTTGGCCCCACAGTTTTCTCCAGAGTTAATCTTCCATACACTGATAGAATAATCTGAGAGCTCTAGTAAGGTAATAGGCAAAAGAATTATTATAGTGTTTGGTTGAATAATACATTTTGAACTCAGTTAAGTCAAAGGATACATAGAGAGAGCACATTCTTCAAACTGTACAGCATCCCAATAGAAACTGAAGCTGGTCACAAACTGAAAATGGGCACACAAGGCTCCCGTGTCCACTCAAACAGTGAAAACACTAAACCAATATATTTTGTTTGCATCCAGAAACAGTGAACTTTCAATTTACAACATATGGAATGGTGATTATTATAGCATAAATGTCTTTTGATATACTTCAAAACCGGTAAGTGGTTATACACGTTAATTCTAAGATCTATTACTTTGTACAAATGAAAACCAAGAGAACTCAAGAGTATTTTTAATTGCAACTGCAATACACTTCATAAATAGGGAATTTGGTGTGGTATCACAGTAATCTCTACCCTAAGATCAAAGTTACTGGAAAAGGAAAAACAAAATGCTATCAAATAAAGAAGTCTGTTTTCTGGAATGGAAGAAGACTAGGTTACAAAGTGCAAAACTTCCCACTGTACGCAAACTACTTGGGCAGAATGTAAGTCCACGTTCATATTTATACTTAAAAAGAATACTAAAGGTATTATAACTGTTAGTTACTGTAACTTTTATAATGGCAAGCTCCTTTTCTGGGAGTATAGGTCAGCTGGTGGAAAACTTTTCCATTGCTAGTACTGACATTTTTACATAAAATATTTATTTTTTCCTCTCAACAGATTTTGTGGTCTACCTTTAAAATCAAAATGTAAATATTCCTGTCCCGTGATAATTCTGCTTCCATATACCTCAGCTCACAGATTTACATTTCTAGTTTCTGATTATTTAGAAACAAAAACTCCTTCCCAAAAAACTTTCCCCTATAAGACAGATACTATAAACAAATTTGATCTGATATATGCTGCATTTAAAAGCAGAGCCAAAACACGCTTTCTTTATATTCTAAATAGACTATTGTAAAGTGGATTGTGTATATTTTTAAATACTTTGAGTTACGTGAGA